>NC_061090.1:35267684-35282684 GCF_015104395.2 Macrobrachium nipponense | reverse complement strand
ATAGAAACGTGACAAATATCGAATGTTTTTCATTGTATGTGAAAGCACTGCTCAGGTGAATTTACGTTATTCATTTATTTCCCTGTGTTTATAAATTTTCGAAAGGAATATCCGTAGGTGCATTCTAGCATATAACACTACATTGAGGCTACGTGTAAAATACAAGTATTAATTATTAATTTCCAACACAGTAGGACTAGATACTAAAGATTATGTATTCTGACTTAGATCGGATACCTCTTCCTGAGGGCATTCGAATAATCATATTTAATATTCAAAACTGAAGGGTTTAGCGTGGGAGGCGATGTGAATGTTAAACGAGTATACTATGCCTCCAGCAGGACTTTGAGGGTTAATTTATATTCTTTTTTTTCTTGTCCTTCTCCTCTCCTCCTCCTCTTCTTCTTCTTTTTGTTGTTGTTGTTGTTGTTGTTGTTCTTCTTCTTCTTCTTCTTCTTCTTCTTCTTCTTCTTCTTCTTCTTCTTAAAAAAAACTAGCTGTTGTTAAATTATAAGTTACTGGAATTTCATGGAAAATGAAATAACGTCAAGCAATATATATTTTATCTCTTCCTATGTAAAAATAATATACGCACAAATGCGGATAATCATTAAATTACACACACACACACACACACACACATCTGAAGAGGGAAGTATTCCAATAATGCCAAGCAGTCAGGTGAACAGACAGACTAATAAGTAAGGGAAACTCATCGCTTGTACTTGCAATTTCCACTGATTCGGTAATCATACTGGAGAGTTTTGATAAGCTTGGACCTACAAAATCAGTTCTGATGAAGTATTGGCGACAAATGTAACGTTTTAGAATATATTGAAGGTTCGTATGTCTTCATTTTCATATATATATATATATATATTATATATATATATATATATATAATCTAATGTATCGCTTGGCGATAGACTTTTTGTTTTTTCCTTACGGCTGTTATCCGTAAAGTAATGTTTGGTTCCTCCATCTCCCTTGGATATCTTAGTAGAGAGGTTCTTTCTTGTCTAGAGGAGATGATTCAAACAGGCTAGTTGAACAGGCTAGTACCGCAGGTATGGCAATGTCCCAGTTGGGATCTGCCCCCCCTAAGGTGACCCTAAAATGTTTTTTTTTAAAACCTTACGATTTGCCCTTTCCACTAGCCCATTAGACTCTGGGTGGATAGATCATTGGTATTGACTTTCTTTATACTACTAAGGAATTCGCACAAGGAGTTAAGGAAATGATTATTGAACTCCCCGCCCGAGTCTGAGATAATGATGTGTGGAATTCCATGTTTACAAATGTAGCACTCGTAAAACTTCCTAGCGCACCTCAACCGCGTTTTTGTTTTAAAGCGCTATAAGTTTCTGTATATCGAGTCAAAGCGTCTATAATTACTAGGAGGTGCTTATTTCCTCTGTCTGACTCGTAAAATCCTGTTAATAAATCTAAATGTACTCTTCAAAGGGTTGATTTGGCACGGGGTAAGCCCCTAGGCTGACAGGTGTCTTCGTGTGCCTTTGTATTCTTGACAAGTGCGACAATTGCTATGTGCTTTTTTATATCCCTAAGACATCGTATGCCAATAAAATAAGGATTTGGCTTTCTGTGACATTAAGGTATAACCCGGGTGTCCGTGCAGTGGATTTTTCATGCAACCACTTTAAGACAGTGGGTATGAGTGAGATAGGCACCACCACCTGGTTGTTATTAAACAACTGCGGTGTGTTGCGGGTTTTCCTCGTCACAGATCTACACAGGATATTTTCCTGTAGGATATAATTCTGCTGCTTATACTTTAGGTATTCTTTTTCTTCGGATTTCCATTTAACGCAATGATGATTTTTTCTATTTGCGGATCTTTCTTTGTTCCGTCTGTAATAGTTCAGCACTCCAGCCCAGATCTTCCTGTTCGGATATAGTTTTAACAACGGGCATGGAGGTTGAGATATCTATTAATTCAGCTAATGGCTCGGTACAAGATGAAGAGGGGTTGGTTGCGTGATAATGCGTCAGCAATGATATTGCTTTCCCAGGTAAATACCCGATCCTCGCGCCAAAGTCCCTGAATGATCATGTGCCACCGAGTTCGCTTGGGGCTGTGACTAAAGCCTTAAAGAAGTCGGTTAGGGGCTTATGATCAGTGAGAACCTTGACGGGATAACCGTAAATTATGAATTTAAATTTAAAGTGCACGAGTGAATTTAACAATAGCGAGCCCTTCCTTGTCTATTACTGCATATTTACTTTCGGAAGTCTCAGTTTACGTGAATAAAAAGCTATAGGGAAAAAACTGTCTATCATATTGTTGAAGCAATACCCACCTACTCCTAGGTCTGAGGCGTCTGTTGCTATGAAAAATTCCTTATTGAAGTCAGGAAATTTCAAGATAGGAGAACTACACAGTTTCATCTTTCAATTTATCGAACGCCTGTTGATGAATTTCAGACATACGAAATCTACGCCCTTTTTTATAAGATCGGTTAGGGGAGCGGCTATGATTGAGTAATTGCGGATAAAGCGGCGATAGTATCCGCTGCACCCCAAAAATTGCTGTATTCCCTTGACGTTAATAGGTATCGGCGGAAAGTTACGGATAGCCGACACCTTATCGTGGACGACTTTAAGACCTTCACTAGAAAACCGTGAAATCTAGATAGACTAGTTCTGTTTTAAAAAATTCACACTTATCTTATCTTTACCCTTAAATTATGCTGCCTTAACCTTTGTAACACTAACTCCAATTTACGTAAATGCTCTTCTGTGTTGGAAAAGATTACTAAGTCATCATGTAGGCATGTAGGATATCTCCCAACAAGTCTCCAAAACACGACGTTTATCATACGAGTAAAAGTTATAGGAGCACACGTAAACCAAAAGGCATACGCAAAAATTCATAATGTCCCCTGGCTGTGCTGAAGGCAGTGTATGGGATGCTTTCTTGTTTCCATCGGAATCTGATGAAATCCTTTAGTAAGTCTAGGCTTGTGAAGTATTTATTCTGGCCTAGTAAAGATAGGATATCATCGGTACATGGTACTGGGAATCTGTCAGGGATTGTTTCTCGTTTAAAACGACGAAAATCTACGCATATCCGCCAAGTTCGATCTTTTTTTTCGGTACTACTATTAACGGAAAATTATAAGGGCTGTTTGATTCCTAATGACTCCTTCCTTTAACATTTTACCTACTTCCCTCTGTTATCTCATTCTGAAATTTCATAGGAAGTCTGTACGAAGGTACATAGATTACTTTCTGTTTGTCCTTGAGCCTGATTTGCTGCTCTATGACATCCGTTTTTCCTAAGGTTCCATCCGTAGTGGAAAAAACATCATGATATTTAGTTAACAGATTCAAAAATTTCTGCTGAATTTCTTCTTCTTGAATATCTTTATTGATTTTGTTCTTTATAGATTGCAAAAGGGTTTGTCATCCGCGACTGATTGAGCGTGATTTATCTCAGCTACGGTAAGAATGCGATGTTTATAAACTTCGGCATCCAAGATATGTGATTTTGTGGATTACTAAAGTGGTATTCAAATGATTACAGACTTCGATATTACATTGCTGTTGTGAGCCGACTGTATAACGGCTTGTGTGACGGATAATCCGTGTGTTTTTCAGAGTTTCGAAAGGATTAATGTTTCAGATCCTGGCAAGGTTCTTTTTACACGCACTAATATATTTGAAGTTACGTTAGGCTCGAGAGTTTGCGTGCAAGCTGATATTACGGGTGAGCGAGAGTTCTGTTGGGTTGCCTGTATTATTTCTTGGTTCATGAGACAGGTGATTGGTTCCGTAATGTAAGTGACACTCTGTCTGTCTCTTTATTATCTAAAACAGATTTTAGGGTATTAGAAGACCTATAGAATTTCCCTTTGATATACACGCCGTGTTTTGCAGGTGCTAAGATAATATTTTGAGTGCCCATAGACGGGTATACCGATAATTACTGCGGGATACATATTAATGTTTGTACAACGACAAAGGTATCGGCTAACGTGCGCTTACCGACCTTGTACTGTACATGAGTTACGCCCACAACATTTAATTCATTATTCCCAATGCCTGAGAGCCTTATTCCGGACTTTTCTATAGGGAAATTTGAAAAGAGTAAATGATGAGTCCTTAAATCCATTATATTACGTGGACTACCAGAATCAAAGAACAAAGTGAATGACTTATGTCCAAATTTACTGCATGTAAGGTTGGTCGCAACTCGTTTTGACTAATAATTGCATGAATTTGTTGCAAATCTACGGAACCTGCACAGATTTTTTGATTCGGCCGTGTGTGTCATAGGAAAATCAATTGTCTCACAATGATCTGATAAATGATTAAACTGATATTTGATACAAAAGATGTTGATATTGATGACCCAACATCGCCCTCTCCCCCCTTGGAGTGAACTACGTGGTATTTGTTTTGTTTATCACACCCTGAAAATTCGCTTGCCCTTGCGAGTTCTGGCTAGACGGCCCAGGAACAGAGGTACCTGAAGCTCGATTGTTTGTTTCTGCTGTTGTGCAGAATTTCCGTTTGGTTGTTTCTTCTTATAGTACTGAGGACCCTTCTTTCTTTTTATTTGCACTAGCAACTGGTTGCGTGTTTTGTAGCGTTTGGCTGTTGATTCCTCGAGTAGCAACGGTTATATGAATGAGTTGAACTATTGTGTATTGAACCAAAAAACGCGTCCGACAGTCTGAAATCATGTGACCTGGTCGTCGTTTACAGTTATAACAAACATCCCTGCAACTTGATTATTATTATGTACCACATTTACTTGTTGTGGCTTGTTCTCATTTTTTGCAAAAAACTTGAATGAGCGAAGGATCTAGGTCGGTACATTTAGACATGTGTTTTTTGATTTGTTTATACACATCTAATTCCGTACTGTCGGGCTGCAATTTTTATCAAAACACCGTACTAACGCTTCAGGCAACATTACAGTGATAGACGTAAGGTAGATCAAACGGATAAAATCTTTCACTTTGATGTTAGCACTCGCAACCCACCGGAGTTACATAAACTATCCTGATATTCATTTAGCCGGACGGCAATTAGCGCCGCCGCGCTCGACAACATTGAGCTGAGTCATGGAGGCTTGGTTAAGGATATTTCTCAATGCCAATACTACATCTAAAGCCTCTTCACCCCCATACACGGCACGTAATCTTATTTTGAACTCGTCCCATGTAAGCGCTTCTTGGAAAGAAAACCCCCCTTAGATACGCACTTGCGTCGCCTTTAGCGAAGTCTACGAAGCTCTTGGCCTCCTGTAATTGTACGGCTGCTGGTCTGTGATGCTTTTTGCATTTAAATGAGCGTCTACAGATGAGATCCATGCCTCAACATTTTGAGGCAGGAACCCATTGACCCGACCTTGAAAAGGGACGATCGCTGACCTCGCGCTAACGAGAGTCACCACGTTGGGGTTGCCAGCCGGAGTGGTTGCCATTTCGGCTTTCACTTTTTTCTTATCACTTCTATTCCTTGCAATCCTATCAAAATATCTATAAGAGTACACTCGACCACTACGTAAACGCATAAGCAATGTACTGTATAAGTGTGTTATAATAATATGAAAATCCCCCAAAAGATACAAAAATACAGATAATATGATAAAATATTATACGGAGAATTCCTGCAAGAAATGGTTAATGACAACTAGAAAAGAAAAAAAAATTAATCTGCGGGCGCGAGAACTCGTAGTTGAAGATAAGTTCTGTAATGAAGGAAGATTAATATGGCGAACAACTCACCCCCAGAATACTGGACGATCGACTCTTGATGAACAACACTTCACTGAGGAAAAGACCTGAATAGATAAAAAATGGTACTTAGCTCCAGATTATATTGCGAAGGATTGTTGACATGGGATGACGTCACAGTTCCTGTCCACGTCTCGCGTCGGAAGTCGTGATGACGTCACGGCCTTCTCTCGGTGCACGATGCGCGGTAGAGTCCAAGATTGATGACGTCACAGCCTCCGTCCTTGCACTACTGCGTATAGCTGTCCACTCTGCGTCCTTGTCTAGGTCTGAACGGGTGATGTTCCCTGTGTTTGTTTTCTTCTTTCCGTTGATGTTCGATGCCGCCCTCGTCCGGTGTAGATTCTCTAAGATAAGTGATAACAGTTGCTCAAACGTCAGTGTTAAATGCTTGTATTCCTCTCGATGAAGGACATAGTTGCGTCTTCATAAACTGTTGCGTTGATTGAAGATCCCGTTTCCTCTCTGTTTCGTTTGATGTTGAAGGTGGAAGTTAGTTCTTGTAGACCTTCGGTCGGCTGATATGGGTCTTGTTAATTATGTTCTTCGTTTATTCGCTTGCCACCACTTTCTAATGTCTTATCGCTTGGCGATAGACTTTTTGTTTTTTCCTTACGGCTGTTATCCGTAAGTAATGTTTGGTTCCTCCCATCTCCCTTGGATATCTTAGTAGAGAGGTTCTTTCTTGTCTAGAGGAGATGATTCAAACAGGCTAGTTGAACAAGTTAACAACTTTATTCTGTAAACTCCATACTAGGAGATGCAGCTCGGTCGGACGGACCGATATGTTTGAGATTTGGCGTGGAACTGCCATTCTAAAGCATCGCGTCGATAGCGGAACATTAGCTATCTCAGCAATTCATATAAAAACACATACGTAGTTCGCCGGCTCGGAAGTTACAAGTTTCCGGCGTAGGTTAACAGGTCAACCTCTTCCATGGAAGTTGTTGTGCAAAGTTATCATAACATAAAAATGTGACAAAGCTTTGAGCTAGATCAGGCTACTGCAGACAACGCATAGCGTAATCTAAGTCTGCTTTGGTCACGTAGAACCCTCCTAATGGCCATGACCCCAGGTCACTGGTTTATATATATAATTTGTAATTCTTACATATATATATATATATATTTATTTATTATATATATATATATATATATATATATATATATATATATATATATATATATATATATATATATATATATACATATATAAAATATATATATATATATATATATATATATATATATATATATATATATATATATATATTATATATATAATATATATATATATATATATATATATGTAAATATATGTATGTAAGTGCTACATAATATAATATATCGAATGCTATTCCATATATAAATACTAAAACTATGGTTAATTAAACCAGTGACCCAAGAGGTCAATCAGTTTGCTTGCAGGAATGTGATCAGACCAAATATGATAAAGTAGGCTAAGATGACGTGTTGTACCAATCAGTGTTAGTTTGCCATCATCTGTGGTCATCAATCATTTGTTTGGTAAACGGTAGTCCAAGCTTCCTGCTTGAGACAACCACAGTGACCTATAACCCAAACGGCCTACATGACTGTAATCTATGTCATCTGTGTGTATGTTCGTATGTTCGAGCTACTGTCTGCTCACTTTATGATTTGTAAACCAGATTGTAAGTCAGAATTCAATCAGCCATTATCATTAGAAGACCTGTCCAATTTTATCTGATCTTCATCATGTAGTCTCAGACAATAGAGATATTTTTGTACTCTGTGTTTTCTACTAGAAACCTCACATCAGAAAGAAGATACTGAATGAACTTAGAAACTATCATCGTGAGTTGAAACATCTCCGTCTTCATAAACCAAAGAAGATACTGTCTTCGTAAATTATCATCGAAATCCAAGACGCTCCAATGAATATGGAAAGCCATAACAAAACCGACCTTAGCGTAAAATTATCGCAGGTCTAAATAACCTCACAGGGCGCCTTACTATACAAAGGCATCAGCCGACATATTGGTGGCAGCCTACAACAATAACTCTTCAATGTCTTCCAAAGAATAACAAGAATAACGAATAAGTATCATATCAGAAGTCAACGACGGCGAAAGCAAGAGATTCTTCAAGCAATTTAGTATCATCATTTAGTGAGCGACTTCAGCAGCGCATATCTTCAAGAAACAAACCTGACGTGTCTGCTTCCTACGGCAACGCAAGCTTCATCCTAACCGTAAGAGATGTCTCTTATTAGAATCATTCAAGAAGGCATCATCGCTTATTGAGCATTTCCAGCACTTCAAGAAACAAACCGAAACGTCGTGCTGCAGCATCGGATCTTCAAAGAAAGGAATCACCCTCCAAACAAACAACGCACACGGGGGAAACTCAAGCTAAAAAACAGGGTCATCCGCTAAACAGAGAAGGGCGACCAAGGCCGTTGTCGTTATCGAAACACCGTGATCCCACAAAATCAAGTTGAGTACAATCCTTTTTTTATTCATTTGGAGTAACTGTTTCCTTTGTCAGGTCGAATTTTCGATGCTCCTGTGGCTGAAGTTACGAGACATTCTTAATCTTACTTTTTTACAGAAATTATCTACATTATTGGGACTTCGCTGCTGCGAGTTTTTATCTTTGAGTTTCTGTTCCAGAAGTTTCTCCTGAAATATCATAATATATACTGTGTTAATCTTATCATTTTGGGTGTATTATTAATTCTGTACATAACAAATCATATTAAACATTGAATATGCGTTTACGCAGTGAACGTCTGTATTTATACTGATGCATGGATAGGGTCGTTAGGCAACGTAGAGATAAGAAAACACAACAAAAACAAGTGGAACACCGCGTACAAATTACTTGGTGAAATTTTCCCAACATTTTAAGGTAACGACTATTTTGGGTTGGGTCAGGAAGTCAGAGGAGGACAATAAAGGCTTCCTTTTGCAAGGTTCCCGAATGGGCAGTTTTTTGTAAGGCCTTAGAGTTTTTTTATTTTTTTAGTTATATGCATAAAAACAAATTTCGAATCTCTAATCCCTAATGACCTCAAAATTAACTTTAAAAAAAAAAATAAAAAAAAAAATTACAGCAAGGCTTTGGGTTGCAAGGAATAACCGATGTCTGTAAAAAATTTCATTAGGTTAAACATACTGTAACCATTCATGGAATAAAAAATTAAACAAAAATATGTCTAAAATTTGCGCTGACCGGACCTGGGATCCCTCCTTATTATTTCCAAATTTTGTTTTTTAGCAAAGAATGCAAAGTCAAACCACAGCCAAAGTACAATTATAATGTTGCTAATAATAGTTAATTTACCCGCTCCAATTTCATAAAAGTTCAAAGTCCTTTTTTAATTCCACTTATGTTCGTTGCTTTAATATGACGTAACCGCGCAAACCAACGGCAAAACATAACAGTGCTAAAAATAAAAAACCATGCAATAACGGACGAACGGGTTGCCGATGATAAAAATTAAAGAGAGTAATAACCCTAAGGTTATTGATAAAAATAAACAGGTAAACGGTCACGGTAGCCCTCCCTAAAAACCATCAGAAACAAACAACTCGGCATGCTTCCGCAAACCTTGGTCTTAAACTTGGTTACTACTGGGTGTCATCTAAGTTGATAATAGGTCCAGGGTCAGTCAAAAATCTAAACGAGTGTTTGGCAAGCAGAAAGCAAAACATTCCATCCACATAACAGCAACTTCTAGTGGAGGGGGGGGGGGGAATGATGTTGGATCCATCATGCCAAATACCTTTTTGTGAACTTTAAAAAGGCCCCAAGTTTTAATTTTCCTTTCCGCCTAAGTGAATCAACATACCCGGACCGGTAATCAAGTAATGCAGATCGCAGTTTCCTCAGTAATTTTTAAATACAATAAACGGGTTCACAATTATCAAAAAAAGTCAAAGAAACAAGTCGTGGTGGATTAAAACTCCCGCAACTGTAGGTTGCTTAGAATTAAAATCAGAATCACTCCATTTACCATTTTGTTTTTAACAACTTCATATTGTTTTTGATTATTTCCTTTAGTTCCACGTAATGGTCCCTGTATTTATCTGGGGACTACACCGTTGTTGTTTCTTCGGAACCTTCCCTATTTTGAAGGACGTCCTTAGTATGGTTCATTGGCGCGGACTTACAGGGTAAGTGGCAATAAAGAGTTAAATTGTTCCGTAAGAGCATAAAACTCAGATTCAGAGTACAGGCTGATAGCTACAGGCAAGGGCGGATAAGGCGGGGCATGCTTACAGATACTTTTGTTATGGCTATAAAACCATTGATCTGTATCTAGTGTAAATTTAATGTAGGATATCCATCTATGGGTATACAAAACTATTATCTTATCACTCCTGCCAAATAAGGCGTGTTTATCAAAGGAAACAATTAAATTCTATAAAACCATTTCTAACATTAAAATCCGTTTTGGACAAAAAGAGACAGTAATCAAATAATAACTTATATAAGAGGAACCAATCACTTGTCTCATAAATCGTGACATTGTTCAAGCGACCCAACAGAATTCTCCCACACCCGCAGTCGCAGTTTGCACGCAAAATCTCGAGATGCATGCACCCTCGAATGTACTTAGTGCGTGTAAAAAGACTTTGCTGGGATCTGAAATTTTAATCCTTCCCGACACTCTGAAGTATAACGATTTCCGCGAACAAAGCACTATACACGTTGACTCACAGCAACAAGTTAATATTGAAGTCTGTAAACCATCAGAATACCAATCTAGTAATCCACAAACCACCTATATATATATATCATGGATATGGAAGATATAAATATCGCATTTTTTTTACTGTTGCTAAAATTTAATCACACCCAACCAGTCGTAGATGAACCCCTCTTATACTCTATCTAAAGTAATATCCGTAAAGTCATTCAAGCAGAGGTGATTCAGCAGAATTTTTTTTATCTTTTATCTGAATACCAGGATGTTTCTCCACTAGCGATGTGATCTCTGGGGGAAAACGGATGTCATTGAACACAAAATACGGTCTAAGGACAAACATAAAGCTATATACGTACCTTCGTCTAGACTCCCAATGAAATTTCAAAATAGAGATAAAATTGACGAAGTTTGAAAAAAATGTTAGTAATAGGAGTCATTAGGAAAATCTAATAGCCCATATAATTTTTCCCTTAAACGTCATGGTCAAAAAGATCGGACCTGGCATATGAGTAGATTTCTGTCGCTTAAACAAGGGAACGATTCCCGATCGTTTTCCAGTCCCATGTACTGACGATATCTTATCTTGTTAGGTCAGAATAAATTTTTCACCAACTTGGACTTACTTAAAGGCTTTCACCAGATACCATTAGCTATGTGAGGTACCTCAAACACTGTCTTCAGCACACTGAGGGGAAATTATCAATTTTTATGTATGCCTTCGGTTTACGTTAAGCACCAATTACATCACCAGAATAATTAATATAGTGTTTGGAGACCTTTTAGGGGATACCCTACATGCCTATATGGTTGGTCTTGTAATTTTTCTAATACCTTAGAAGTACATCCACATAAACTAGAGCTAGTGCTACAGAGACTAAGACAAAATAATCTCAGAGTAAAATATCTAAATGCGAGTTTTTAAAAAACAGATGTTTATTTAGGTTTTATGTGTCTAGTCAAGGTCTTAAAGTAGTCCATGGTAAGGTGTCGGCTAATTATAAACTTTCCAGTACCTGTTAACGTAAAGGAGGATACAGTACTTTTGCGCTGTAGTGGGTATTACATTCGTAAGTAAATATGTAACTCTTCAATCATAGCAGCTCCTTTAACAGATCTTACGAAGAAGGGCGTAGATTATTATGGTCTGAAAAGCATGTTCGATATCTTTAAAGTGGAATTATGCAGCTCACATACCTTAAAAATCCCTGATTTAAATAAGGAAGGATTTTTTTTCTTATTGTAACAGTCGCCTCAGACAATAGGGGTAGGAAGGGTACTACTTCAGCAATATGATAAACAGTTTTTTCCTATAGCTTTTTATTCACGTAAACTGAAGCCCTCTGAAAGTAAATATGCAGTAATAGGCAAGGAAGGGCTAGGTATCGTTAACTCACTAGTACATTTTAGTTCAGAATCTACGGCTATCCTGTTAAAGTCCTTACTGACCATAAGTCCCTTACCAAGTTTTCAAAGGCTTTAATCACAGTCCCAAAGGAATTCGGTGGCATATGATCATTCAGGTCTTTGGAGCCAAGATACGATATCTACCTGGGACCAGCATATATCATAGCTGACGCATTATCCCGCCACCAATCCCGCATCATACTGCAAAGAACCATTAGTTGGACTAAAAGATATAGACTTCGAACGGAAACCCTAGAGCAAAAGTATATTTAAAGTAAGTGTAGCAGAATTATGTAATCAAAGGTAATATACGTAGATCCGTGACGAGGAAAACTGAAGAACACAGCAGGTGACTAAACGACCAGGTAGTAATAATAATCTCTTTCATACCAATCGTCCGTAAACTGGTTGCATTCCAAACCAATTGCATGGCATGGGTCACTCCAGGGTCTCATTATGTCACAGAAAGCCAAATCACTATTTTACTGGCCTACAATGCTTACAGATATATAAAAAAAGAGCACATAACTAATTGTACATGTGTCATGAAAACAAGTTGGACACACTAAGACACCTGTCAGTTTAGGGGCCTATCCCGTGCCAAATCAATCCTTTGAAAGAGTACACATAGATTTATTAACAGAGGTTTACGAGTCTGAGAGGATATAAACTCCTCTTAGTGTTAATAGTTGTTCTTGACATGTTATAGAATTAATAGCACTAAAAAAACAAACACCGCAATTGAGTGCGCTAGGAATATTTATGAGTACTACATCAGTAAACATGGAATTCAACACATGACAATCTCTTGACTCGGGTTGTGTAAATCAATAATAATTTCCCTAAACTCGTTGTGTGAATTCCTTTCCATTAAGAAAAATCAATACCATATTTTATCACCTAGAGTCAATCGGTTGGTAGAACAGATAAATAAGAAAGTGTCAATGTCCTATGAGTTACACTCGTGATATTGGATCCGAACTGGATTATAGCGGTTCTCGCGGTTTTTGTTGGTATACCTTTATCATTCATATCATGTATCTATAGAAATGATACCACAGTAGCCTTATACAGTACACCCGCTAGAACACTTTTGCCCACATATTGAAGCCAACCACTAATTTATCAAATATAAAGAAGTTATTGGATACAAATATGAGTCGATATAATATACTCCGTAAAAATGTTGGAAGGGTTACAAAATTATAATGAAAAAAGGAATCACGATAAAATAAATAAACAAAACGTAAAAGTTGGAAGGGTTTACAAATTGTAGAAAAGGAATCACGTTAATAAAAATACAAAACGTAACCAATATGCAGAATGTTAAATAAAATATCCAAATATATGATCGTAAAAATTTATTTGAACTCTAACTTAACGCCTAAGTTTAGTAGTCCATTCAGTATTCTCGGGATATTAACAACAAATAAGCTAAAAGTTCAAACACATAACAAAACCTACTGGCAATATTTTTGTTCCGATGATTTATATTCGTAGTCAATGAAAAAAAAAAAATTTAACACTAGGATGGCCGAGGTGTCGTTTTCGACACCTTCAAATTTTTAACTAATTAGTATGGAATAACTGATTTTGGCTCAATGCTGAGTCTTATAGACAATTATTAATTTTTAAAAAGATGCTTAAAACAGACCTAATTTTTTTAAAAAATATTCAGTGGAATAGCTGATATTTGAGGTTTACCTTAAATAAAATGGCCAAGGTGTCGTTTTTTGACACCTAGGCTATTATATGGTAAATTCATTTAAAAAACTCCTCTCAAGCAATAATATTTGTGTTTGTGTCCCCTATCTATATATCTATCTATTTATACACACACACATATCCATATAATGACTTTATTTCAGTATGAGGTATACTATATATTTGTGAATTTCTTTCAGACTTGTTATTCCTGACTTGAATATCCTATAGAATTCTGTGTTTCGTGATCCTTGGCAAAGGAAACAGTTACTAAGCACTCATCATTCATATTAGCTTAGTGGTAGTCATACTAATATATTAGAGATGGCTGCTTCACGGTGTAAAGGGATATAAAGATTTCTATACGTAGAAGAAGCATTGAATATATCTTCCAATCAGAAGATGAAGTTTCAAGTGATGGTAGTGATGGTAGTGAAAATGAGTTTTACCACAAAAAGAAGTTTCTTCAAGCTCATCAGATTCTGATGACTATCAAGATAGTGAAGACGAATCCACTAGACAAGCAAGTACCTCATCAGATATACAAGCAAGCACTTCTACAGATAGAAATACCATCATTACACGGCATGGGATTGCCTGGGAAACCTCTATCATCATCTCGGAAAGGGAAGATATAGCCAAAGTCAGGTATTCAAAAGCTACTTCTGGTATTTCAAAAACTGTGAAAAATGTAGCTGCAGAATCCCCATATCTGCTTGGAGAATCTTCATTGATGAAACTATGCTACGGAAAATTCATAAATGGACAATCAGTGAAGGAAAAATCACGATGAAAGCTGGGTGTTATCCTTAGAAAAGTTTGAGGCCTACATTGCTTTGACATATGCAAGGGGAGTGTACTGAAAAGCTCACAGTGCAGATTTTTTGTGGAATAAAAACCTATGGACCAAAAATATTCGGTAGAAAACCATGTCTAGAAGTGATTACAAGAAAATACATAGATTCATTAGGTTCGACAAACAGAAGCACAAGGTCAGAGAGGATCAAAAGTGACAAATTTACCCACATTAGAGACATTTTTGACCTATTTGTTGAAAATTGCAGAGGTGCCTATATACCAACATATAGTTTGACAATGACGAACAGCTATTGCCCATGAAAACAGGTGCCCATTCATTGTATTTATGCCAAATAAAAAACCTGATAAGTTTGGAATGAAATTTTGGGTCCTCCTACAGAGGTAGAAAACAAATACATTGTAAATGTGATCCCCTACTTAGGAGCCATAGAAACGGAATCAAGGTTAGGGGTTCCCTTGGCGGAACAGTTGTGCTCAGTCTTACTGAAGTTATGAAGAACAAAGGCTATAATGTAACAACAGACAACTTTTTTACATCTCTTGAAGTTGCAAGGAAACTGCAAGATAGAGCTACTTCAATTGTCGGTACTGTGAGAGGAAACAGCAAGC
>NC_061090.1:35250577-35262184 GCF_015104395.2 Macrobrachium nipponense | reverse complement strand
CAATTTGGTACGTTTGATGATTGGAGGTTGGATGATCAACATGGCAGTTTGCAGCCCTCTAGCCTCAGTAGTTTTTACGTACTGAGATCGGACAAAGTCCTCACAATAGTTTTCATTTACAGGAAAATAAAGACTAAAAATGAGAAAGGCTGTAAGGAATAGTGTAAAATAATAAATTTTTTATCAAAAGGAGAAAAGAAATTATGAAAACTTATTTTTAATGTCGATTATGGCGAGATTGTAAATAAATGGCTTAGAGTGCAAATGTATGAGAGAGAGAGAGACAGAGACAGAGAGAGACAGAGACAGAGAGAGACAGAGAGAGAGAGAGAGGCTGATACACAGATATGTTTGTGTTGATATTCTCTATAAAGATGAAATCGAAGCCCATGTTGAAAATATTCATTATTATTATTATTATTATTATTATTATTATTATTATTATTATTATTATTATTATTATTATTATTATTATTAATGCAAATTAATATATTTTTTTTCAAATTACGATTCCTGATAGTGGGGTTGCATGATCTCACCCACGGAGTAACATTATAACCCTTATAAATTTTCGATATATATAGTATATAAAGATGTTTCACTTAAAATTTAGTGCATTAGCTTTGACTTGACCTTCGTAAAAAAAATAACTATTCTATGCAAATGAAATCCCCGTATATTTAGTAGATTATGGAAAATGTTTTTGCATAAACCAAGAAACGTAGACGACAAACCAATGACCCACCCAGAGAAATCTTGACACCTCCGGCAACCTTCTCCATTTATGTACTAGAAAATAAAAAACTTAGTTTGAAATAATGTCAGGAACTCGGAAAAAAAATGAAATAAAATAAAACCCGCAAGACGTATGTCACGTTTTCTGTTAAGCCTTCCACCAAATAGATTTAGAACTCGAGTTTTTCTCGAGTTGAATTTTAAGCATCGGTGTCGCAGTTGTAGCTGCTAAAAGGGGCCGGACCTCGATGGATAAAGGACGATGTATGTTTTTACCAAGGAGAGAGAGAGAGAGAGAGAGAGAGAGAGAGAGAGAGAGAGAGAGAGAGAGAGAGAGAAGTTTTTTTTTTGAGAATTTTTTTTTTTTAAGCCACACGGCTTACCGTGACGACCAGTAAATTTAAGGCTAAGCACTATGATTATGAGAGAGAGAGAGAGAGAGAGAGAGAGAGAGAGAGAGAGAGAGAGTTTACAGCCAGGTGTCTTATGACGAAGACCACTTAATTTAAAACATGGCACCATAATTACGATCTCTCTCTCTCTCTCTCTCTCTCTCTCTCTCTCTCTCTCTCTATCTATCTATCTATCTATCTCTCTCTCTTTCTCTCTCTCTCTCTCTCTCTATCTGATGCGTATACTTACACAAAAAATCTTGGTAACCATTACTTTGTGTTATATTAACATGCATCATAGCGCAAGCTTTGATAACGAATATTACGAATCGTATTCCCCGTATCATTACCATGACTGTTATGCTTCAATTTTTATCTCCCATTGCAGTAATTGATGACACATTATCTAATATCAAGAGACACGTCATTAACGATATCATTACGGACTTTTTGTCGTGGCCATTATGATGATTAATGCCGCTTCTGTCATTTCCTGTTGTCGCAGTTGCTCTGTATACCAAATTGTGATTGATTGCCTATTCGAGTAAATAAGTCAACTGGAAGATTTCAGATAATTATATTCTATGTAATTAGTAGAATTAAGTGTGTGTTTTTTTTTTTCTTTTTTTTTTTTGCAGCGTGGGTTCTAGAATGACTTTTTTTTAATTCAAAGTCTACAATTATTTGGTGTTTAATTTAGGACCCAAATTTTATATATCTCACATTTAAATGAAGTCAGTTATAACCAAGGAAGGAGAGATAACTTAAATGGGAAAAGAATTCATCTATTAGATTGGTTATATGTTGGCAGGGGAGGTTGTAGAATTTCTAATATTTTGTTTTATTTTCTCCGGTAGATTCCGCACTGTCGTTTCTCCAAATAGGTTAGTTAACTGATAAGTATTATTGGTCTCTCTCTCTCTCTCTCTCTCTCTCTCTCTCTCTCTCTCTCTCTCTCTCTGACACACGCACAGCGATAGAAAAAGTTTTACCTTCAAAGAAACTCCTTTTCAGGTATGTAATTAATTTTCTCTCTCTCTCTCTCTCTCTCTCTCTCCTCTCTCTCGTCTCTCTCTCTCTCTCTCTCTCTCTCTCTCTCTCTCAACGACTAGAATTTGAGAAATATCTAGAAGTGTTCGTGAACTATCGGTGATAAGATTAGTGTGAAAATAGTAGGATAAAGCGTCTTCTAAGTAGTTTAAACAGTGTAATACTGAAATCAGAACAAGATGGCAGTAAGTTCCAACTGCGGGAAAAGGTGGCGTAATTTAGCTTGCTTGGCAGATTCGCATACGATGAGGTAGCAGGAAGGGAACTGGCATTTCTCATCTATGAAATCAGCAAGCAGTCCTAACCAAAAAGATCAAAAGCATTCATAGATATATTAGAAGGATATAATCCTTCAAACTGGAACCAAATCTAATGAAAACATCTTGAAAATAATTGAACGAAGTTCCAAAAAAATCCAAGTGGTCAAGAGACTCATAAAGAAAATATACATAAACCAACATATTCCGACAAAGAAAATGAATAAGGTGAATCTTGTGAATATCCTAATTGATGCATTAGGAAAAAGAATGCCAAAAGCATGCAAACTGTGTAAGGTTTGGTATAGCATAGTCAATCCACAAAACCTAATCAGAAAATGTGCTGCATGCACATTCCGACCCATCCACAGTGTGCTGATGGTAATGCACGATTTGAGAAGATACAAGAATTTTTTGTTCAACATGTCTATCATGGATAGACAATGTTATTAAATCAAGATTGAATGTACAAATAGTTGAGGATAAGAAGAAGAGATGAAGAGAAGAAGAAAAAGAAGAAGAGAAAACGGAGAGAAGTAAACAAAAATGAAATGACAGAAAAAAATAAGGAAAACAAAGAACAAGATAAAAGTATGGATGCAGAGATACTCATTGATACTACATATGAGGCAATAAAGCAGCATACATACGAAGAAATAAATTACGATATGACAACAGAAAAGCAAATCCGAAGAGGCTCTACCAGATCTACACAATGACGGGAAAGAGGAAAAAATAGACAAGAAAGACAAAATCTGCAACCTTTTGAAAAGAGGGAATTGCAGATTTGGAGAAAGATGTTACTACAAACATCCTAAGGTATGTCAAACTATGAAATATATGGTAAATGTGCATACTTAGATGGCTATGGGGGATGATTGCAGAGATCTGCATCCAAAAATATGTAAAAACCTAAAGAAGGAAAAGGATGTAAGTTCGACAAAAAATGCAAATATATGCACCCTGTAGCCATGAATCATAATCAAATAAATAACCAACCAAGTAATAAAATCCAAATAAGAAAGAAACAAATAAAAGAGAGAAATCAAGAATATCAGGTAAAAGAGAAAGGCACCCCAATAAAAGCAAACCACCAATGAGATATGCAGAGGTGTCAGCAAAAAATTTCAAAGGCATCAGCTCCGAAATTCTACTCAAGAGATAATACTGTATTTATTATGCAAGAGGATATTGCAGAAACGGAGAAAATTGCAGATTCAGACACAAAATGAATAATTATGATGAAGGAAGATCAAAATTTATGGAAAAGTTGGATTTTTTAATGTCAGAATTTCTGGAAATGAAAAAAAGAACAACATACCAGAACAGGAAAGAGACATGGGAAAATCCTTATTACTACCAATATTAAATGAAGGAGAAAACACGCAAACCATCATAGTGATGAATGCGCAGGGTTTAGTTACGAGTAACTCAAAAAGAAAATAGAGTACTTAGAAGAACTAACCCAAAATGAAAAGAAAATAGATATAATGAATATAAGTGAAACCTGGTATTCCCAAGAGACTGGGAATGATGATCAAATAAAAGGGTTCCAAACTTATAGATCAGATAGAAAAAATAGGAATCAAGGGGAAACCGCAATATATAGCAAGACAAAAAACAGGAAATATATTAGAAATATAGTAACTCAGAATGTGAACTAATAGCGGTAGAATTTGAATCTGAAAAATTGATGAACATAGTAATATATAGACCTCCTAATACTAAAGAGTTTGACTTAATAATTGGAAAAATTGGATGATATATGTAGAAATCACAAGGACTGGGACTATTCTCCTATCTGGTGACTTCAACTTTCCTTTCGTAGAATGGAAAGAACGAATAGGAGACTGTGGTTGTACTTATACATATAAAAAAAACGAGAGTAATAGTAGTGCAGAAGATAAGAGGCAATTCGAAAAGCTATTAGATATGCTACTAGAATACAACATTCAACAAATAAATCACCTGCCAACAAGAAAGGAAAATACTTTAGACGATATTTGTGAACGATGAATTATGTAAAGAAATAATAGTTTATAATGCGAGTATTTCAGATCATAATGTCATAGAATTACAGTTCATTCCAAAGCAAGTGAAAATAGAGATAAGCAAGAAATGAAAAAGTGGGAAGGATATGGAAAATACAACTTCTACAGTAAAAATATAAATGGTCAGAAATTAATGAAGAATTGAAAACAAAGATTGGGATAATATTTTCGTAAGTGATGACATAAGGGTAAATACGGAGATATTATATATAAAATATTGGAGGAAAATAGTGGAGAAATATATACCGAAGAAGAAAAGTAACATCATTCATGCATACCAAGAGACAGAAGGATCTTGTTCCAGAAATCAGAAAGTGGAAAAAAGGTCTGCAAAAGAAAAAAAATGCATGGAAAGTTATAGAACTAAAAAGTAAGATAGAATGCAGAACAAAAGATTATACAATCAAAAGAAAATGAAAAACGGGACTTGGAAGAAAAAACCCTATTAAATATCAAGCAAAACCCCAAACTATTATACTCATATGCGAAGAAGATGAATAAAAGAAGAATAGAAATAGGCCCCTCTGAGAATTGAAGGGAGATTAACGAATGAAAAAAAGGAAATTTGCAACATACTGGCAGAACGATATAAGAGAGAATTCACCCCTAGAATAGATAATGAAGATAATGATATAGAAGTCAAGGGACGAAAATAGTGAATATTTAGCTGACATAGAAATTAATGAAGCTGATATTGTGCAGGCAATTAATGAAATTAAAAAATGGAGCTGCTGCAGGGCCGGATGGAGTCCCTGCTATTTTGTTAAAGAAAGTAGTTCATTCTATCGCAAAGCCGCTTGCAATATTATTAAGACAAAGTGTAGATACAGGCAAGATTTATGATGAGCACAAATTAGCATATATCACCCTTACTTTCAAAAGTGGATCAAGACTAGAGGCAAGTAATTATAGGCCTGTGAGTCAACATCACATATTATGAAAGTGTATGAAAGGGTAATGAAGAAAAATATTATGAAACAATTTAATAAAAAATAATTTGTTTAATATAGGACAACACGGTTTTCGTACCCGGAAAAAGTACACAAACCCAACTGTTAGTCCACCGTGAGAACATATTCAAAAATATGAAAAGCGGAAATGAAACAGATGTGGTTTATCTAGACTTTGCAAAAGCTTTTGACAAAGTATGACCATAATATATTAGCAAAGAAAATTAGAAAACACAATATCGTAGATAAAGTAGGAAGATGGTTAAAAGAATTTTTACACAACAGAAAACAGATAGTTATTGCAAACGATGAGAAATCGGATGAAACCAAGGTAATATCCGGTGTGCCACAAGGTACGGTGCTAGCTGCAATACTGTTTGTTATTATGATTGAAGACATAGACAGTAATGTTAAGGATTCGGTAGTGAGTAGTTTCGCTGATGACACAAGAATAAGTAGAGAAATTACTTGTGATGAAGATAGGAACGCTCTACAAAGAGACCTTAACAAAGTATATGATTGGGCAGAGGTAAATAGGATGGTATTTAACTCTGATAAATTTGAATCAATAAATTATGGAGACAGAGAAGGAAAGCTATATGCATAGAGGGGACCTAATAATGACAATCACAAATAAGGAAGCAGTTAAAGACCTTGGTGTGATGATGAATAGGAACATGTTATGCAATGATCAAATAGCCATTCTGTTGGCAAAATGTAAAGCAAAAATCAAAAATGGGAATGTTACGGCACTTCAAAACAGAAAAGCTGAACACATGATTATGCTTTATAAAACATATGTTCGTAGTCCACTTGAATATTGCAATATGATATGGTACCCACACTATCAAAAGGATATTGCACAAATAGAGAGTGTACAAAGGTCCTTTACAGCTAGAATAGAAGAAGTTAAGGACCTAGACTACTGGAAAGACTACAATCCTTAAAAATTATATAGTCTAGAAAGGAGAAGAGAACGCTACATGATAATTCAGGCATGGAAACAGATAGAAGGAGTAACAGAAAATATCATGGAACTAAAAATATCAGAAAGAGCAAGCAGAGGTAGATTAATAGTGCCAAAACTATACCAGGAAAAATAAGGAAAGCACACAGAACATTAATCCACTACGCACCAGCATCGATAATGCAGCGTCTATTCAATGCGTTGCCAGCTCATCTGAGGAATATCAGGAGTGAGCGTAGATGTGTTTAAGAATAAGCTCGACAAACATCTAAACTGCATCCCAGACCCATCCAAGATTGGAAGATGCAAAAATATACCGGAAGAGTACTAGCAACTCTCTGGTAAACATTAGAGGCGCCTCACACTGAGGGACCTGGGGCAACCCGAACGAACTGTAAGGTCTGTAAGGTAAGGTAAGGTCTCTCTCTCTCTCTCTGACACACACACAGTGATTCGATGCTGGGAAACACTTTCTCTTCCAGGAAATTGATCTTGAATTATGTAATTAGTTATTCCTGGATACGTCTGATCTGTTTCCATCAACGGTCTCACATCAAATGTTTATCCAAACATTACCTGTGCAGGTGACCTTCCTTGTTTTCTCATTTCTGATTATGCAATCTTCCCTCTAATAATAGAAAGATGGCAATGATAAGGTGATAGGGCATTCGGTACATGTAGAGGAAAAGAGACTTTACTATAGTAGATTCACATCAACCGTGCGATTGATGTCTAGGCCAGTCCCTAACGACGCTCCTGATTGGCTCTTGATAAGCCAATCACAGGGCAGGAAACTCTGAGTCCCTCGAGAGAGTTCACATAGGCAGGACGTATGTTCCACCTCTCATGAGGGATACTTTTGAAAGACGTTTTCCTCAGGAGAAGTGGAACATAGATCCTACCCATGTGAACTCTCGAGAGAGACAGAGTTTCCAGCCCTGTGACTAGCTTATCAACAGCCAATCAGGAGCGGCGTAAGGGACTGGCCTAGACATCAAATGAACGGTCGATGCGAATCTACTATAGTTGCTGGGGAATTGTGAAATTATATTAAAAACGCCTACAGTGAAATTATACTACAAACACCTAAAGTTTTTTTTTTTGTTTTTTTTTTTTTCAGATGTTCGGGTCAGACATTGGTTTAAAATATAGTTTATATAATAGTTACCCATGTGACGAGTCGGTTGCGTTCTCGCCTGCCATGCTGGTAACCCGAGTTCGCTCCCAACTGCCGCCAAACCGGGATCGGAGGAATTTAATTCTGGTGATTAGAAATGAATTTCTCGATATAATGTGGCTCGGATCCCACAATAAGCTGTAGATTCCGTTGTTAAGTAAACAGTTGGTTCTTACCTATGTAAATAAAATCTCTAATCCTTTAGGCCAGCCCTAGTAGAGCTGTTAATCAGCTCAGTGGTCTGGTTAAACTAAGATATACTTAACTTGTTTTCAATGTAATGCAGGAGCGATCTGTATTTAATTCTGGGTATTATCTGGATATCCTCCTCTTATTATCTCCTTTTCTCGTTAACTTGAAATGTTGGGCTTATGCCAAACTCTTTCCCTGGAAGCACTATGAAATTTATACAGCACGATTCTTTCCATTTGGAGATTGTTACGGTTGTCGAAAGTAAATAATTTGTTTTTAAATTATACTATAAAAAATTTGTTTCACTAGAACTTACTTTTTGTTCATATATTTTCTTCTGATACAAAAAAAATCTCGTATACGCAATATTACCTTAGTGAATTTGCTATTTTGGTATTCGGTTATTTAGAATTGTAATTTAGAACTGGGTCTGCAGAAAAGTCAAATAACTTTGTTACTATTTTGTTACTCATTTTTCATCTGGTATTTGATCAAAAGAAATCCAGAATAAGTGATATTACCTCTTAGAGAATTCAATAGTTTGGTATTTGTAATTTTTGCATGTAACTGATAATCAAACTTGAGATAAATCAAATGACTTCACATTTTGGTATTCAAGTGATATTACCTCTTAGAGAATTCGCTATTTTTGTATCAGCAATTTTCTCATTTAATTTAGAATCAAACTTGAAAAAAATCAAGTGAATTAACATTTTGGTATTCAGTCATTTTCTCATGTAATTCAGAACCAAGTGTGAAGAAAAAATCAGATGTTATTAAATGATGTATTTCATTACGTGTTCCCAATATTTCTTCATTATATTGCAAAAATCTTCATGTTTTTAATTCTCAAATAAAAGGTCTGTACCCAAGTCATTCATAGTCAGTTCGCATTTCTGAAAACAAAATTAGGACGCCCAACTGGAATTCAATTCAGGAAATGTTAGGATGCGTGTCGCTTATTCCTTACAGTACAACGACTTGTTGAGTTAAAAGTGAAAATATTATGTATGTGAGACTGTATTTTTCAAAGTCCAACAAAAAAGGTTAAAAAACAGGGAATTTTCTACCGTTGCACAACTGAATAAAGGTATTTGTTTTTCTTAAACAGACAGGCTGGAAAACATTTCTGTGACGGTCCAGGAACCATCGAATTTCTTTCGGCGGGAAGATTTCCTGGACCGTCACAAATAAATAAACAAATAAATAAATGAAGATAAATTAAATAAATAAAATAAAATAGACAAATAAATAAACAAGATTAAATACATAAATAAATAAAATTAAATACATAAAATAAATAAAATAAAATAAAAAGAATAAAATTAAAATTAAACAAGAAAATAAATTTAAAATAAAAAAAATAAAAAAAATTCAAAAAAAAAAAAATTCAATTTGTCTTTTTAAGAAAAACAAGTACTTTTATTCAGTTCACTGAAGAACACCGTTGCGCATATGGTCGAAAACGCCCTGTTTTTTAACCTGTTTAATAGTATTTTTATTCTGTTGGCTGAAGAGGAAACCTCCCTATCTTTGAACCTGTTTTCTGTTCAGAAAAATACACTCATATATACATTATTGTGGCTTTTAACTCGTTCGGTCACGACCCAGTGACGCATCGTAGCAGAAACTTGATATGGTTTTCAGAGCTGAAAGAAAGTTCGTTTTATCCTTCTCGCTGCAATTGTGATATCGGGAGTCAAGTAAGAGAAGTATTTGGCATCCAGAAGAATAAAAATGAGAGACGTAACTTTCGAACTTGGGTACGAAATGTTTTCTTTTGCCTGTTCTCTCTCTCTCTCTCTCTCTCTCTCTCTCTCTCTCAGTAAGCTTCTTTCTTTCTCTTCTTTCATTCCTTCTTTCGTTCTTTCTTCCATTCTCTCTCTGTCTGTCTGTCTGTCTCTCTCTTTTTTTCTCTTTGGCTGTCTCCTTCCCTCAATAAATCTCTCTCTCTCTCTCTCTCTCTCTCTCTCTCTCTCTCTCTCACTGAGTTACTTTCTTCAGTTCTCTCTATTTCAACTTCCCTGTCCACTTCTTTCACCCTCCCCTACTCTCTCTCTTTCTCTCTCTCTCTCTCCCTCTCTCTCTCTCTCCTCTCTCTCACGAATAATAAAAGTTTCCAGATGCGTTCACGAGTTCCCATAATGGCCAATTACCGACTGTCTGCTCTCATTAAAACATCACCTTGTCGTCTGCTTCTCTCTCCAGGCATCTATCTACATTGCTCTCGAAGCTTCTTGGTCTTAACTTACTCCCTTCTCTCTCTCTCTCTCTCTCTCTCTCTCTCTCTCTCTCTCTCTCTCTCTCTTATCTTTTTATGAGATATGAAACGTCTGCTGTGAACATTAAGCTTTGACGATGTTCAATATATAAATGAATTTTTTTAGTTTTTTTCATTGCGGTTCGGTTTTGAACACCAAAACTTATATAGATATATATATATATATATATATATATATATATATATATATATATATATATATATATATATATATAAGTTTTATACCCAGGTTAAAGTAACTTTGTTAAGTGGTTAGGTGTAACTTTAGCAGAATATATGAATATATATATATATATATATATATATATATATATATATATATATATATATATATATATATCTTACTATCCGCTGTCCACCCTCTTACAATGGTATAGGACGGCGACAGTTTGAATGTGTCTTTTCTTTTCCTTGCGAATCTGTTCATACGCAAGCATTGTGGTTCCTTTTCCGTTACTCGTCTGAGTGATATCTAGTAGATTTTGGTTCTTCTTCAGAATAAGGGAGATGACTCAAACGAACTGAGTTAACTTCTTAACAACTTTATTTTTTAGCTCCATCACTGGAGTATAGGAAAGGTTGGTCGGATGACCGCTCAGTCGGGAAATCTAAGTTGAACTGATTTACGAGAGGGTCGCATCGATAGCGTAACACTAGCTATCTCAGCGTTTATAGAAAACAACAAGAATTAATGAACACATAGCCATACGGCTCGGAAGTCATGTGTTTCCGCTACAGGTGAATAGGTCAACCGCTTCCCATGGAAGGTGTTGTGACCTGTTTATAAGACATCCTAAATGTTTATGCAGACAAATGCAAACTAGGCTAGTGCAAGCATTGCATAGCATGGTCTAGTTTCACGTCCTGTTATGGCGTTTTGATTACACTCCTAATTCGCCAATGACCCCTTGGGTCATGGGTTTATTTACAGATATGGAAATTATCCGTATTTATAATGTAATATTATTCACACACACACACATACACACACAGATATATATATATATATATATATATATATATATATATATACTATATATATATACATATATATATATATATATATATATATATATATATATATATATATATATATATATACATATATATATATATATATATATATATATATATATATATATATATACATATATGTATATATATATATATATATATATATATATATATATATATATATATATATATATATATATATATATATATATATATATGTATATATATATATATATATATATATATATATATATATATATATATATATATATCATATATATTCGATATATTCATATTCTGCTAAAGTTACACCTAACCACTTAACAAAGTTACTTTAACCTGGGTATAAATTACACCCAAAAGGAATTACATATAATTATTTCCCCCACCTAATCAAGATTCGAACCTGTGCCTTTAATGATTAGAAACTACGATAACAATGACATTACAACACTGCTTTATGTAATTTTCTTCCGCGTGTCTACGTTCGCTTTTCAAATGCATCGTTCAATGGGCGCCTGGAATACCATAAGCAAATAGC
>NC_061090.1:35238077-35245577 GCF_015104395.2 Macrobrachium nipponense | reverse complement strand
TCCTGATGTCCCAGATACAATCTTACAGTCTGGATTAGGATATCTATTTCCTTGATGCTCTTACCATACAGCTTGATGTCGTCCATGAACATCAGATGGTTGATTCTGTTGCCTCTTTTCTTGAGTTGGTACCCGGCATCCATCTTCTGTAGTACTTTTGTCATGGGAATCATGGCTACTACGAAGAGTAGTGGGGACAGTGAGTCGCCCTGGAAGATCCCTCTCCTGATATTAACCTCTGCTAGTCTTAGTCCAGAGCATGTAAGTATTGTATTCCAGTTGCGCATTGTATTTTTGAGGAAGCTGATGGTGTTTTCCTCTGCCCCATATATTTTCAGGCATTCTATTAGCCCTGCGTGTGGTATCATGTCGAAGGCTTTCTTATAGTCTATCCATGCCATGCTTAGGTTGGTTTTCCTCTCCTACTGTTCTTCATTACTATTTTGTCTATGAGGAGCTGGTCTTTTGTGCCCCTACACTTCCTTCTGCAGCCTTTCGTTGTGGTGGATGGTGTTTGTCTCCTCTAGGTAGTTGTATAGCCTTTCACTGATGATACCTGTTAGTAACTTCCACATTATTGGTAGGCAGGTGATAGGCCTGTAGTTACTGGCTATATTTCCCTTACACTTGTCTTTTTGTACTAAGGATGTTCTTCCTGTGGTCATCCATTTTGGTGCTTGGTGATTTGAGATACAATGCTGGAGTTGTTCTGCTATTCGTGGGTGTAGGGTTTTGAAGTTTTTGAGCCAGTATCCATGGGACTTCATCGGGCACCTGGGGCTTTCCAGTTTGGCATTTTCTTTAGTTGGTGTCTGATGTGTCGTCGTGATCTCTGTGAATCTTTGTTTTATTCTCCCTGTTTCTTCTTCCTTGACTTCCTGGAGCCATGTTGCATGTTTGTTGTGTGATACGCCGATTGATCCATATGTTTTCCCAAGGTCTCTTACTTGGTTCGGCTTCAGGAATTTCTGGATGTTGTCTCCCCTCTTAGTTGGCTGTATAGTCTTTTCTGGTTAGTTCCGAATAGTTTGTTCTGTTGGTATCCCTTATTCCTGTTCATGTCCCGTTGGATCTTATGTGCTTTGGCCTTAAGCCTCTGTTTAACATCTTCTATTGTGTTTTTTAGTCCCCTCCCCTCTTGTACTTTGTATTCTCGTTGAGTTCCTCCCTCGTTTTCTTGCTTCTTAGCCTTTTTCTACCATCTCTTTCAGTTTACTCAAGTCAGATCTCATCACCATGATTTGCTTTTCCAGGCGCCTTTTCAAGGAGGTTGCTGTTTTGGTTTCTGTTGGGTTGGTTGTGCTGTGGTGTTGGTGTTCGAATCCCCCATCAGTTCTGCTACTAATCTTGCTCCTGCATATGTCAAGTTATTATTATTATTCTTATTATTATTATTATTTTATTATTATTATTATTATTATTATATTATTATTATTATTATTATCATTATTATTATTATTATTTACGCAACAGAAACATGAAACAAAAAAGTAAGTTCCCAAATACCTATAATGGTATTGGAATGGAGTTATCCCCCTCCCCCTCCTCTCTCTCTCTCTCTCTCTCTCTCTCTCTCTCTCTCTCTCTCTCTCTCTCTCTCTCTCTCTCTCTTTCTGCCTTTACCAAGTTACTTTTTGACTTTATATTCATCTGTCTTTTTTATATATCTAACTTGATATTTTTCTTCAATAATCTCCTCCCTTTCCGGATATTACCAAACATTTTCCTCTTTTTTCAATGGTATTAAAACAGGGGGAAAAATATATATATATATATTTTTACGCCTCTAAGAAAGTAAGGTAACATATGCAATATTTGTTTATTGTTTCCTTTCCTCTCCATGTTTTTAGTGTTTTCCTTTACGACAATGTAAATAAGAAAAGAGAAGAGAAGAGAGAGAGAGAGAGAGAGAGAGAGAGAGAGAGAGAGAGAGAGAGAGAGAGAGAGAGAGAGAGCTCAAATTACGATTAAAACGCTTATTCCCAAATTACATTGATCATGGTCATACAGAGAGAGAGAGAGAGAGAGAGAGAGAGAGAGAGAGAGAGAGAGAGAGGGAGAATTGAAATTAAAATGATAATGTTAATTTTCAATTTGCATTGGTTATTCCCATATAATGCACACACACACACACACAGAGAGAGAGAGAGAGAGAGAGAGAGAGAGAGAGAGAGAAGAGAGAGAGAGAGAGAGAGAGAGAGTGTGTTCAAATAAAATTTTAAATGTTAATAGCCAAATTACATTGGTATTCATTCAGACACACACACACACACACAGCAACACGACCTTTCACCTTTAAGTGTTCTTCAAGATTTAGAAGCCGATGCAAACGAGAAACGCTCAGTGTTCACGTGGCGCCTCTTGAGAAATTATGAAATGATGAATGATATACAAACATAAATGGTCTAAGCGTTTGCTGATGTTGTGGAACCCTTTATGACGGGAAGTTATGTCAAATTATTCTGTTGCAAAACATGAATTTAATTATCTAGTTAATCATCCTAATGCGTGACCTGCTGGTGACCTTGGGACAAGAAACATTTCACATTAATGTGGAGGCTGTGAAAGCGAGGATATCAGTAACATGTGTGTTATCACTTTTCTAGTATGCTTGAAGCATTTCCCATTAATGTGGAGTCTATGTAAGTGGAGACATTAGCAAAATAACATTATATGCATATTAGATTTTAAAGTATTTTGGAACCATTTCTCATTAATGTAGAATCTGTGAATGTGCAGACATTAGTATAATACCATTCTATGTATACTAGGTTTTAAAGAGTTTTAGAACCATTTCTCATTAATGTAAAATCTGTGAATGTGGAGACATTAGTATAATACTAATACTATATTTTATATATATATAAAATATAATATATATATATATATATATATATATATATATATATATATATATATATATATATATATATATATATATATAATCGGTTGTAAAGTATTCTGGAACCGTTTCACGTTAATGTAAAATCTGTGAATGTAGAGATATTAGTAAAATACTATTATATGTGTATTTAAGTTTAAAATATTCTTGGAACTCGGTTTTTTAGGAAATTCAAAATGACCTCCGATAATTCTGATATTCAGAAAGAACTGGAACTCTGTTTCAAGGCTATACTGTCATCAATTTCTTTTCCGTTGTCATTAATGAAGGGGCCATTTAAACTTTCGTAGGTTATCAAAGGAACACGTAAAACTACAATTTAGAAAATTTAACACTTTCCATTCATCAGACGTACCAAATTGCAGTCCTCTAACCTCAGTAGTTTTTATTTGATTTAAGGTTAAATGTAGTTAATATCATGCGTCTGGCAACGATATAGGCCAGCCCACCACAACCGTCTTGAGTTTCATGGGCAGTAGCTGAGAGTTTCATGCAGGATTAAACGCTGTACAGAAAACTCAATTGCACGGAAAAAACATCGGCGCATTTTCACTTGTTTCTATTTTATTTTCATTTTTTGTTATGACGGGAAAGGGATTTCCATTTTCGCTGCGTATAAAAGAGTTGAATGTTTATTCCGAAAGCGAGTAGTTTTAGTGAAATTACGTTTCACGAATATTTATGGCAAAGTAAACAAGTTCAGTCTTTAACATTTTATTTATGTTTTCGAATTGAAACTGAAACCTAAGTGAATGTAATTGCTTCGGTGATATGCACAATACAAAAGTTTGTCCTTGTTACTATATTTAAGTCAAGGATAAAATAAATGACGAATAAATCATATACAAAGGTACTACCTGGTGCATTTTGAATTTACTACATAAAAGATTTTAAGAATTAATAATTCCCTGTTTCCATAGGTATCAAATAAGTATAGTGATACAGTTAACAGATAAAAAAATGATAATTTATATATAAACACAGATTATAAAGTTCGTAATTGAACGTTTCCTGTTGTTTTCATAAAATGGAAAGCATGAAAGCAAAATGAATGTTTTTTTCAGAATTTATTCTTTGTTTTGTCGAAGACTGTATTACCGGAAAAAACTGATTCCAATTAATATACTAGAAAATATAAAGGTTCGTCACAATCAAAACTGGAAATGTAAAAGAAATTTATTTTTATATAGAGAAAATATAATAGAACATTTTAAAAGCCTCATAAATATCACTAAAATGATTCAAATGGAATATCACGAATCTGAAAGTGCAAATATTATTTTATGAAAGTTTTGGAAATAAATTATATTTATTATTTTGATTAAAGGTGAGTTTTTTTATCTTACTTCTAAGTGAACCGTAAGTCTTGAAGCTAAGCGGGCAAAAGTGAACCACAGCATTCAATATTTCTGACACTCCTGGGATTATCTATGGAGACAAGAAGTGAATGACAAGTGAAAATCAATTCGCCTAAAGATACATTATTTAAGGAGGAAGGTCTAGAACAGGAGAGAGAGAGAGAGAGAGAGAGAGAGAGAGAGGGGAGAGAGAGAGAGAGAGAGAGTTACAAGGATCAGGTAGTCTCAAAGACTTCTTGTTAGTCCATCCGAGGAGACATCATCGTGTGCTCACTTATCTCTACGAGCAGTTTTACTGTTCATCCACATTGTCCTAAGAGAGAGAGAGAGAGAGAGAGAGAGAGAGAGAGAGAGGTGGGGATTGGTAAGGGGGGGGAGGGGGGGGGGGGGGGTGGGAGGGAACGGCCACTAGTTAATTTGGCAAATAATTGACTGCATTCCTGTGAAAATGAATATAAAGTTCATCAGGCTTTGTGACACACGTAAAAGAAATGGATAATCTCTCTCTCTCTCTCTCTCTCTCACCACACACACACACACACACTCATATCTAGCTTGCAGTCCCGTGTCCATTAACGCCTGTAACTGATATATACGTTGCTTTGAATGTGTTATTTACCTGATCAGAATATCTACTGACTTAAGGAATAAAGAATCATAATAAAATATTACCACGATTAAGTGGTAATATTAAATGGTAAAACTAAGTGGTTTAATATATAAGAAAATATCTTCCTGGGATTTTGCACATAACTTCAGCAAGCATCAATTCAAATATCCATCGTAAACGGAAAGAAATCATGGAAACATAGTCTTTTATACTTTTTTTCTTTTTTTTTTTTTGTACTTCGTCGACATCAAAGGTTCAGAAACGTCGACAGCACCAATTTCGAGGCAATTCTCTCCTTTCAATAACATTAAAAGGGAATTTCCTTCAAAAGATTCGAATGTTTTCACTTGTCGAATTCAGGATCTCTTTCTCTCTCTCTCTCTCTCTCTCTCTCTCTCTCTCTCTCTCTCTCTCTCTCTCTCTCCTCTGGTCCATCGTTCTTGCATTTTTCATATAAAACTATTTTGGTCAAATTCAAGTGTCATATTATTTCCTGCTCCCCCACCCCACCCCCGCCTCTCTCTCTCTCTCTCTCTCTCTCTCTCTCTCTCTCTCCTCTCTTCTACATATCTCTCATATTATTTTGTACACAGGTATTTATATAAGTAATATATATATATAGATATATATATAGATATATAATATATATATATATATATATATATATATATATATATATAAAACATTTTCTAAGTAAAAACAACATTATGGGCTGCATTGAAGTAGGTATATTTTGATCAGAAATGACTATAAATATCATTATTAGCAATAGTCCCACTTATACCGTGTTAACTACTGATTTAAACCAGCTAACTGTTTCCCAAACTCTTTTCCCTGTGATTCTTAGTGTTTCGTCAAACTATTAGAGCGAGTTCATATGAAGAAATTAATGCATTAAGAGATGGAATCTTAAATACAACCTAATAAATAGTAAGGCGTTTTATTATTTGATTATACACTGGTACACAAATGCATCGTATTTATCATATATGTAAATATAATTAAGATGATAAAAGTCAGTATGAGCGAAGGCTAAACGATGTTTTACGGTCCCTCCACCGCGGACGTGTACAGAAGTGACGACAGAGCCTCTAGCGGCCAAGAAAAGAACCATGAACAGTAACGATACCCAAGAAAGCCGGTGGATTATGGTTCTCCAGGATCCGTTAGGTGACACCACCCTACGAAGTATAGATGTTATAAGTCAATTGACATTGGCATTGACACATAACATGCAAATGCAAATCACTTACTTATAATATTTAAAAATATATTCTTCGTGTTACACGAGTTTTTAACCTTTTGTGATAAAGGTATTAGCTGTCTGACGTAATACGTGAGGTTCTAATTATATATATATATATATATATATATATATATATATATATATATATATATATATATATATATATATATATATACAAGCAATATTTCCAATTATGTAAAACTAAAGAATTTTTAATTTTTGACTATGATATATATTGTTTTTGAAGTAAGATTTATCTAAGTTTATCCATTTTTGTATTAAGAGAATTATTCAAATAATGTAGATTATTGAAATGTTAATAATAATAATAATAATAATAACAATAATAATAATAATAATAATAATAATAATAATAATAATAATAATAATAATAATAATAATAATAATAATAAATGGAGACTTAATAGCATTTTATGTTTAATTCAGTGAATGATTCAGGCAGAAATAAGTATTGGGAGGTAAAACACTTTTTTTTCATTGCATTACAAAAAAATCCTTTTACATTGTTATATGAATGTACATATATTTATATTAATATTTATAAAATATAGCTTATAGCTAACAAAATTTACTGAACCACCAAATTCATACTGTAAATATATACATTACAGTAATTCATTCACATTTATATCCAAGAAATTTTTATAAAATAGTAATCATTCTGCGTACAGTCATTTAAGATCTTGGTGTTATGGTATGGTGTTTATCAATATCAAGATTTCATGAACATTCATAAATGCATTTAAATAATGTCCTTTTTACCTATAATACTGCCAGAACTCACAGATGAAGAGTATTCTTTAGTTAATTTTTGTATATGACACAGAGGATGAACATAATATGCAAATTAATGGAGGATTAATGGGGGCCTATTTAGATAATCATGCAATGAAAGTCGTATAGTGCCCCCAAAGGCATAAAGAGATATTGCAGTCTATTTTGATTCAAGAGATTAAAAGGGTTCCAGTAAGAGACGATACCCGTCACATTAATGATACGTATTATCTTATTTATAAGTGAACTGGAATCCATTGAAGATTGGTAGTAATATGAGGTCCCAGAACATTTTCAGTTTGGGATAACTGAGCTTATTTGTGATTCTATCCAAATACGGAGTTTTCTGAGTTTTTTTTTTTGTTTTTTTATTTTATTTTTTTTTTTTTTTTTAAATCTCATCAGTACGTCAGACCTCTGACCAGATTGGTCAAGTGTTATGCCTCGAAGATGAAGTTCATCTTTGAAAGCACATATATTTGTTGGCAGGTTTTTTGTCCTAATACAAATTAACAAGTCTCTCCTTCGTTCTCAGGTTATTGCAGCACAAATGAATTCAATGTTGAAGATTGCTGCAACTCGGCCATTT
>NC_061090.1:35234502-35237577 GCF_015104395.2 Macrobrachium nipponense | reverse complement strand
GGAAATGATTTATTCTCGATTATTTCGGTAAATGGGGGTTTGCGTTGCTTCCAGGAAATTTAAAGCGGTCTACTTATCGTAGTTTTCCCCCTGCTTGATAACGCAAAAAATCTTGTCCATTCATAATTTACTATTTCGTTCATAAAAAAAGGTGGTTTTTGTGAATGAATGGTGGTTCTCCCCTCCTCCTCTCGAAAAAAAAAAAATAGTTGCCGGATCTTTCCTTTTTATTAGTATGTTTATTTCCCAACCTTTGCATTACCGATTCGAAATTTGCGAGAACACACTTCAGTGTAATAACTCAGAGAGAGAGAGAGAGTAGAGAGAAATTAGAGAGGAGAGAGAGAGAGAGAGTCAGTGGGTAAAGGGTCACAGATTGGTTTCTATTCTAGTTCTTTATTTTTTATGAAATTATTTGTGTTTACAATAAAACTGATTATGTCAGAAGAATTATGTACACTTACTTCCCTTCAGTACAATACTTGCAAATATATAATATGGTTTTTTTTCTGACACTGTTTTGCTTTCTTTATAAGAAGTGGAGTGGGTACATTACTGGCATTAACAATACCCTAAAGGGTACGTGGTGAATTAAACAAAAAGTAGCAAAAACCCTTGGTTTAGTTTGTGTGTGTGGGTGGGGGGGTGTGGAAGAATAAATGCACTAGAAAATTTTGTTATGTCATAGCTTTAATATTGCATAAGCTGTTCGAATATAATTGCAAACTAAATGTAAGTATATATATATATATATATAGATATATATATATATATATATATATATATATATATATATATAGATATATATATACGCTTAAAAATCACTGTAGATGCACGTGACTTCATAAAATATGATAAGTCTATTACGGACAGACTGGTAAATCTCTTTCACAACGTCTCAAACACATCAATATTCTGTGAGAAACTGGGCAAATATCGATTGCATTATTCGTACATATGAGAGATTTAGACCATCCTATTAACTGGAGTCAAGAAAGAGCCTTAATCCCATGTAATGACACAGTTAAAAGGAATATCATTGAATCTTGTTTCATCAAGTCAAATAATAGAAATGTTATAAATGTAAGTCTTGTTTATTTAAACTTGATACTTTCATTATGAAAAAAGTTGTAGATAAAATATAAGCAACAAAATTAATATATTCAGTTTTTAGATGTTTTGGACTGTAAAGGTACTTTGTAATTTCGGTTAGGTTTGTGACCGTGTGATATCCAATAATCCTGGATGTTATCTCTTTTAATTTTTTACCCTTATGACAATTAACCATCTGGTATTCTTGATCTTGTTTTATACCTGAGACCTTTCTCTCCAATTGTACTTCATTAACTCGTTGACAATGTCTGAGTAAAGACGAAAGCGCTTGGATTTCTGACTATCATTCTCCTGTGGGATTCGCTTATATATATATATATTATATATATATATATATATATATATATATTATATATATATATATATATATATTATATATATATATATATATATATATATATATATATATATATATATATATATATACTTTTATATATATATATATATATATATATTATATATATATATATATATATATATATATATATATATATATATATATATATATATATATATATATATATATATATATATATATATATATATATATATATATATATATATATATATATATATATACATATACGTTTATGAATGGAGGCAAAGAAAATTCTTAGGTCCATAACAGAGCTTAAAATTTTCCAACGAAAAGTGATTTTAGCTCATGATAATTTATTCATAAAAAAAGATAAAATCCCTCCATGTCTGACGTTACAGACAGCAATAAGATTTAGCTCCGCAAATCAGAGACTATTAAGCAAATTCGCCAACGCTTCTCGCGATGCAGAACAGAGAGAATATTTCATCTCTCGAATACTGCAGACGTGAAATCACACCGAATAAGAGCTTTTATTAGCCAATCCCTTGCTCCTAATCCGAAATTATTCGCGCTTTCTTACATAAACGAAAACATTTACTAAATATATTCCTGATAGCGGAATTTCTTGAATATTGTTTCCTAGGTTTAAACAAATTTGGAAGCGATTATAATTTTGAATTTGATAGGTAAGTACCGTGGCAATTCTTATGTATAACTGGGACTTGAAGTTTGTCTTATTCGAAAAAAATGCAGGGGTGTCAAACTCAATAGCTACATCGGGCCACAGTATGTTAATTACATTTTACTACATTACATTAAATCACATAACAATAAGCGTGCATTAAATTCATGAGCATCAGAGGCGAGTGCAAACCAATAATAATAATAATAATAATAATAATAATAATAATAATAATAATAATAATAATAATAATAATTCGTGTATAAACCTCACATTATCTGTTGGAACTGCCGGTTTGTTCTGGGCTTGTGTTTGGAGCAAATGGCTGAGCTGCAGCAATCTTCAACTTTGGATTCATTTGTGCTGTAATAACCTGAGAAAATGGAGGGCCTGTTAATTTTTATTGGGAAAAAAAATTATTAACAAATATATGTAATTTCAGGTATGAACTTCATCTTAGAGGCATAACACTTGACCTTGGGATAATCTGGTCTGAGGTCTGACGTACTGATGAAATCCCCCCCCCCCCCCGCCACAACCAAAAAAAAAAAAAAAAAAAAAAAAAAAAAAAACTCCTTATTTGAATAGAATCACAAATAAGCTCAGTTAATTCCAAACTGATAATGTTCTGGGACCTCATATTACTACCATTCTTCAATGGGCTCCAGTATATTCACTTATTAATGAGATAATGTGACAGGTATCGTCTCCTCCTGGAACCCTCTTAATCTCTCCAATCAAAATACACTGCAGTATCTCTGTATGCCTTTGAAAGATATAAATAGGCTTCCATTAATCCTAAACTTTTTTGTATATAATATTTATCCCGTGTCATTTATAAAAATTAACCCTAAATGCAATTCCTTTGTGTGTTCTGACAATATTATCGGTATTAGGACTACCATTTAATGCCTTAAAGAAAAACATGCAATATATCAGCATACAATGGATCCTCTATTTA
>NC_061090.1:35222002-35232002 GCF_015104395.2 Macrobrachium nipponense | reverse complement strand
CCTAATGGACCTTATATTCATTTTCACAGGAATGCGGACTAATGCATTACATCCTGCTTAATAACAATTATTTGCCGAATTAACAAGTGGACCTCTCTCTCTCTCTCTCTCTCTCTCTCTCTCTCTCTCTCTCTCATTAGGACAATGTGAATGAACAGTAAAACCTACTCCTAGAGGTAAGTGAGCACACGATGATGTCTCCTCGGATAGACTAACAAGAAGTCTTTGAGACATCCTGATCCTTGTAACTCTCTCTCTCTCTCTCTCTCCTGTTCTGAACCTTTCTCCTTAAATAATGTATCTTTAGGCGAATTGATTTTCACTTGTCCTTCACTTCTTGTTTCCATAACTAACCCCAGAGTGTCATAAATATTGAATGTTGTGGTCCACTTTTGCCCGCTTAGCTTCAAGATAAAAAAAAAAAAAAAAAAAAAAAAAAAAAAAAAAAAAAAAAAACTAAGGTAGAAAAAAGTGTAACAGAAAAAAGATACAGAGCAATATGCTGGAACACTGAAGGAAAAAATAGATTTGATGTTATTCTGTACTGAATCTGTACAAGGTAATACCACGTCGCCTTTAATTAAAATAATAAATATAATCTATTTCCATAACTTTCATTAAATAATAGTTGCACTTTCAGATTCGTGATGTTCCAGTTGAGTAATTTTTGTTATATTTATAAGGCTTTGAAAATGTTCTATTATGTTTTCTCTATTTTATAAAAATAAATTTCTTTTACATTTCCAGTTTTGACTGTGACGAACCTTTATATTTTCTAGTATATTCTTTCCGATTATCTTTTTTTTTATTGGAATCAGTTTTTTTCCGGCAATATAGTCTCCGACAAAACAGAATAAATTCCGAGGAAAAAAAAATTTGCTTCCATGGTTTCCAATGTATAAAAACAACAGAAAACGTTCAATTACGAACTTTATATTCTGTTTATAAATAAATTATAGTTTTTTATCTGTTAATTGTATCACTATACTTTTCTGATACCTATGGAGACAGGGAATTATTAAATCTTAAAATCTTTTATGTAGTAAATTCAAAATGCACCAGGTAGTAACTTTGTATATGATTTATTTTTCATTTATTTTGTCCTCTACTTATATATAGTAACAGTACAAACTTTTGTATTGTGCATATCACCAAAGCAGTTACATCCACTTAGGTTTCAGTTTTAACTCGAAAACATAAATAAAATGTTATAGACTGAACTTGTTTACTTTGCCATAAATATTAGTGAAACGTAACTTTACTAAAACTACCCGTTTTCGAAAAAAAAACATTCAACTCTTTTATACACAGCGCAAATGGAAATCCCTTTTCCGTCATAAAAAAAAAAACAAAAATAAAATAAAAAAAAGTAAAAATGCGCCGAAGTTTCTTCCGTGCAATTGAGTTTTCTGAACAGCGTTTAATCCTGCATGAAACTCTCAGCTACTGCCCATGAAATTCTCAAGACGGTCGTGGTGGCCTGGCCTATATCGTTGCCAGATGCATGATAATAACCACATTTAATCTTAAATCAAATAAAAACTACCGAGGCTAGAGGACTGCAATTTCGTAAGTCTGATGAATGGAGGATGGATGATCAACATACCAATTTGCAGCCCTCTACCCTCAGTATTTTTTAAGTACTGAGGGCGGACTGAAAATATTTTTCAGAGAACTAAAAAGATACATTGCTAAATAGAGCAATGTTAATCTTGAAAGTGTTAGATTTTAAATTGTAGTTTCACATGTTCTATTGTTAACCTACGAAAGTTAAAATGGCCTCTTCATTAATGACAATGGAAACGAAAATGATGACAGTATAGCCTTGAAACCGAGTTCCAGTTCTTTCTGGATATCAGAATTATCAGCGGTCATTTTGAATTTTCTAAGAAAAACGCTTTCCAAGAATATTTTAAATTTAAATGCGCATATAATAGTATTTTACTAATATCTCTACATTCACAGAGTTTACATTAATGTGAAAGGGTTCCAGAATACTCTACAACGATGATATATATAGATATATATATATTGATCTATATATATAAAGTATATATATATATATATATATATATATATATATAGATATATATATATATATATATATATATGATATATATATATGTATATATATATATATATACATATATATATATATATATGTATATATATATATATATATATATATATATATATATAGTCAATGTAACTCTGTGAATGTAGAGAGAGATTCCTTGGAGGGAGAGAGAGAGAGAGAGAGAGAGGCTGTGTGTTGGTTTGCCTTCCGTTTCGTGCTCACGCTTACCTGATGAATAATGGGGGGAATCCCCCCATAACAGTGGTGGCAGGCGGTGAAAAAGGTGTTATAAAAGAGTTTTTCTTTTCTATGCCTAAGAACGCCAATGTAGAGATGGGTGGCCAGTTAGAAAATAAAAGGGGTTGTGGCTTAGCGATAGTTTTCAAACAAACAAGCCTTTGTGGGATTGTGGAAAATCGTTAAACGGTTAGTTTTTCAGTTACTTAGTGAGAAAAAATGAGACTATCTATCCTCTTAACTAGTGCTAAAAGGAGGGAAGGATTTTATTGGACTCAGCATTTTTCCCAGGCAGTCAGCCTAGAAGCAGTGGGCGCACCCAGTATGACTTTTGCTTGTGTAATGGCGAGTGCATCCCGAGATGGCCGTGAGGGTGTGTTATTAGTGCATATATCACTGCCACGTTTTTTTTACGAGAATTTCGAGTTCTTTTTGTTCCCATTATGGAGTGGTGAATGTTAAAAACTATTGTTTATCAAAGGGAGAGGGGTTTTTGGGTTTTTTGTTTAAATTTAGGTATGGGATTGGTTCAAGAGGTCAAAAATTTTTCTTGTCTTTCCCCATTGTAGCAGAAGTGACGTGTTTTCTTTATTCACGCGTGTTTATGATGGACGTATGTGTCTATGTTCAAAACATGAGGGTGTATTAAGATATATTTATGCATGTGAACTGTGCTTAGATAAGCATATCTGGCTTGGAGACAAGAGTGGCCACAATTTTACGGGCTCAGCACATTTCTGCAGAGAGGAGCGTTGCATTGCGAGGGTACTGGCATCCCTCGGGGGGATAGTTGCATAGAGGGTACCAATGGCCTCCCTCGAGAGATAGTGCAGGGAGATGGGTACTAGTGTATACCTTGGGAGGGGGTCCTCAGACACTGTTTATGGGGAGATGGGGGTACTACTGTGTATGCCTGGGAGTGTCCTATCGCTTGACTGAGGGGTTGTTCTAACGGGGGGAGAAATTTTTTTTTTCTCAGTGTGGGTGAACTCCCCCTTTCTTTTTTTTTTCTTTGTGGCGGCTGTTGAAAGACAAGTCTGGCCTTGACATTGAATGCTAAGACATCAGCTGATTGATTAGTGATGAAGTGAAATGCCCGTAGAGTCATTTTTTTTTAGAAAAGAGATATTTTTTTCTTTCTTGGAGGAGAAAGGAAATAAAAAGAGATTTTTCTTTTCCGTGAATTGCGGGGAAAAAGAGTATTAGCATGCACGGGATGTGTTATATGTTTTCTTTGTGCCTTGAAAGACACAAATATAAGGGGGAATACACAGATTATTTTTTTATTGTGTTGGAGAAATTACTTTGAAGTGCGAAATGGTGTTGCCCGGTGCCGTGAATGGTGTATGCTGGAGAAATTGTATGCCATGAGGTTCAGCAATACTAGTGTAAGCTATTTTGAATTTACCCTTATTTGAGATCTTTGCAAGAGAATTATTGCTATGGAGAGTTATTATTATTATTAATAATTATTATACATGAGATGTGTCACGGGAGGGTGGCTTAAGTATAATTATCATTACGGGAGAATTGTTTTACGTTGAGATATTTCATGGGAGATTATTCTATAATTATTACAGATAATTATTCATGGATAATTATTACAATGGAATTAATGGGATCAAGTCCTTAGTGTTAATTAATTGTTGGAGTTTTTTGTAACTTTGGAGATATTTCATGTGATTCACTCGGGGGAATGAGTTTTGCTGAATCTTGATGATCTGACTGAATCTTGGTGAATTGTGGTGAAACTTGCTGAACTTTTGCTGAATTTTTGGAGAATGGATAAGTATTGACATTAGTGATATTTTTTTTGTACTGATACTAGTGATTTTGATGATATCAGTTTTTTGGTGATTTTGTGATAATGATACTTCTGATACTGATTTTTTATATACTAATACGTGGGCGTTTTAATGCTATATCAAGGGAGGTAAATTCTTTTCTTGAATATGGGAGGAACTAACAACACATTATTTTTTTTTTCCTCTTTTTTTATGTGTTTCAGCAGTAATGCTTGACATCTAGTGAGTTACGGGAGATAGTGAACAAGGCCGTTGATTTTTCTTTTCTCCTTTTTTGGAAGTTAGCCATCGCTGACACAGGTTTTTTTTACCAAGGGTAAATTTGGATTTGTTTTTTCTCTCCAGTTGGTGTGAATGTATATATATATATTTTTTTTAATGTCTCAGAACGTGACTTAGAGTCATTGTTTGGGAACGTGTTTGTGTTTTAGCTATTTGATGCTATAGAGAAATATATGGGAGAATTTCTTGCATGTTTTGGATGCATACGTAGTGGCACTACATTTTTTCTCTGGATATTTGTGTTCCAGAAATTGTGAGTTTTCTTGCACAATACCTTTGTTGTATTTGTGACAAATTTGTGAGAGATAGGAAACTTGGGTAAGTTTTCTAGTAGCCTATGTCGTAGTGCATATGGAGAAGTCTTGGCTAAGACTCTGTGTATTTGGAGTTCTGTTATAATGAGTTTGTGGGCACCAATTGGTGAGTTTTTTCCTAGAATTTTTCCTAGACAGTTTTTTATTTGCCGAGGTTTTGCCTTCTTTTTTTTTTAGCATGTTTATGCCTAAACGTAGGAGGAGTTTTTTTATAGTTTTTGACTATAACATTGAGTTATTCTCTGGAGAATTGGAGTTATAATTGAGATATATTTGGAGTTATAATTGGAGGTATATATTATTTTGGAGTTATATTGAGATATATTGGAGAATTTTTTATTTTTGATATTTGCCAATGTGATATGAGCTATGTTTAGTTCAATTATTTTGCAGCCATCTTTGTTGCAAATGGAGACACGTATTTGGAGATTATGGGTCAATATTTATTAATGTGTGAGTTAGTTGCCTTGAGTGCACATTTTTTGGAGATACATTTTTTTGGAGATATATTTTTTGGAGCCTTGTTTTGTTCCACATGGAGTTATTGGAGAAAAAGAGGTAAATATTTTGTATTTGCCGAAATAGAGGTGATTATTCTTTATTCCTGGAGTATTGTTTTTTTTTTATTAACATGTGGCTATTGGAGAAATAAGAGAGAAATATAAGGGGTTGGTTATTAACCAAATGGAGGAAATATTTTTATATCCGGAGTAGTGTTATTATTAATATGGTGTCACATAATTATGTGTGGAGTTGGAATTAATACTTGGCGGGTGACCCTTTTTTTGTGGTTATGGGAGTTTTTTTCGAGCCAAGAGGAGATTTCTGTGGTTCATTCTCTTTGGTTTCGTGACTATTTAGAGGCGAGTGGCATTACTGCATTACGAGTCCTATGGAGATGTGTGCATTTTTCATGTTCACAAGTGTGTTATTTTGGAGGCATATAATTTGGGGCAGAGTCATGTTGAGAGAATAAGTCTTCGAGACAAATGTTTGAACACATTAGTCATATCCTGGAGTTAATTCTGTGAAATGTGTCAGTTAGACCTTTTTCTGTAGAATCATGAGTTTCCAAACTTGTGTGTCTGACTAGACAATTTTTATGCTACTGTCTGAGCATACGTCCGCAGGCGATTTTTCTGCTGACAAGCGATGTGATGAGCGCTGTGCTGTATCTTTTCTTCTGATGATGATAGATCAGAATTTTCGCAATATCTGGGACAAATGTTGACAATAGCATTCACGGAAAGCGCATGTGTAGAGAGTTTTGCTTTTCTGGCAATTCCAATAACTTTAACTGGAGCATTTCTTAAAGGGGAAAAGCGGGGGTGTTATGCATATTATACATGCATTATGTATTTTGTGATTGGGGAAACCTACTTGTGATTATTTTTTTTTTATTTTTCTTCCTTTTCCTATGAGAGATGTAATTGGGCGGAATTGAGCTTAAGTAGCATTTCTTTTTTGGACGGGAGATTTGATTTTACCGGGAGATGTAATTTTTCGAGGTTTGTTATTTACGTGAATGGGAGTTTGACGTTAAGTCTTTTTGTAATTAATTGTATGAGCAGTAAAGGGGTTTTTGGCTGTTAAACAGTGGAGATTTTTTTCTGATTTTGTGGGTTGTTCAAATATCAGAGCTTGAGAGAACATTTTTGGGTCTGGGTGTGTTACGTGATTCTTTTTTTTTCCTTGGGCTCATTACGATTTTTTTTTCTCTTTTTTTTCTTGTGAGAACATTCGAGTTTGAAATGTGAGTGCAGAAGTCCGTGGAGTTGCTGTGATTTCTGTTTAATGTGTGTGCTGATGTGTGAGTTTGGAGAATTGAGTTGGATAACTTGATGTTTTTTTTTCTTTGAGAGTTGTGATGATGACTTATGATTTAGTAGTCATATTAAAGGGAGTTAATTGGGAGACGTTCAGTTAGTATTTCTGACCTTTTGAGATCATTGTTTGATAGAAGTAGTATGTCTGGGTTAATTTTCTTAGATTGACCAAAGACTTGACTGACATACTAACATACACCAAAAAAGTCGTTTCCCGACGCCAGCAAGACGTCCACCAGCCGTGTGCAGAGAGGTTGCTGTTATTTTACCCCAGGGTGATTACAAGAATTTCCATGAAGGTGATCGCGAGAGAATTCTACAGAGTGTTTTTTGGGGATCTGCAGAAGTCGTGAGAAGTCTTCTACAATGAGGGAGGCATTCCGTCTTGCCTGACAGCCCTGCTGACAGTCTGCCTACAGGAGCAGCTACTTGCAGACAAGCAAAGAGGGATATTCAAGAAATGCAGAAAAAATGAGAGAAAAATTCTAGTGCTATTTGGAGATTAAGGCGTGATAAGACTTTATTTTATAATGCCAGAGACGTGCAGTTTTTACTTGTATTTTATTTTAAGCCGGCCAGTGTTTTGTATTATAAGCTATTTTTGCTAGATGGGGGCTAGCATAGGGGTGGCCAAGCTATGTAAGGCCTAAGGTTTTTGATTAATAATATATTATCTGTGTGTTCTCTGTGACCTATGGAATGTGGAGAACAGTGCAGAGGTAACGACCTGAGAGTAGCTGATGAATGAGTTTCTGGGGATGGCGTGAGATAAAAATGATTAGTTGGACAAGTCAATGTACTGAGTTTAGTAACTCTTCTCAAAGTGCCTTTGTGAAACTGGATGCAGCTAGAACCGTGAGGCGCTAACGAACTGTGCGTTCGTATGTGCGTGTGCACCTCTTTCTGTTAAAAGAGTGTCATACCAAAGCCTATGGGAGGATTTTGACAGAGGGCAATGGAAAGACAGGCAAGATGCCATAGCGTTCGTCGGGAGTTTTTTATTAACTGTGTTTATAGTGGTCCGGTTGCTTGGGTGAGTGTTGAAGTGTTTTAGCCGAAGACTGGCTTGTTGTCTGTTTGACATTTTTAAGAATATCTGATCTTTAGATTTTGTTGCTAAACTTATGTGTACTTACCGGGATGTTGTTTCTGTATCTTTGAAACAGACGATTCTGGTACTTCTGGAATGCAGGGTGACAAAGAGTTCCCAGATGGGTGTAGACTTTTTTTTTGGTGACTAATGATTACTATCAGACTTATACTGTTCGGGGGCATTTTTTGAGTTAGTCTGTAAGACTGGATTACTTGATTGATTGATTTATTTATTCATTGTTAATAAACGTTAATATTATGATGCGACTCTCTCATTTTCATTACCTGTTAGAATGGAGAGAGTTGTCGGTGCTAGAGAGAGAGAGAGAGATTCCTTGGAGGGAGAGAGAGAGAGAGAGAGAGAGAGAGGGATTGCCGAGAGAGAGAGAGAGAGAGAGAGAGAGAGAGAGAGAGAGAGAGAGAGAGAGAGAGAGAGGCTGTGTGTTGGTTTGCCTTCCGTTTCGTGCTCACGCTTACCTGATGAATAAGGGGGGGGAACCCCCCTCAATACCCCCCATCATATATATATATATAGATAATATATATATATATCATATATATATATATATATAATATATATATATATATATATATATATATATATATATATATATATATATATATATATATATATATATATATATATATATATATATATATATATACATATCATACATATATATATATATATATATATATAAATATATATATATATATATATATATATATATATATATAATATATATATATATATATATATATATATATATATATATATATATATATACATACATATATAACTATATATATATATATATCTATATATATATAAATATATATATATATACATATGTATGATACTATCTCCACATTCCACATTCACACATAATGTGAAACGGTTCCAAAGTACTTTAAAACCGATTAAACATATGATGGTATTTTGCTAATGACTCCACTTTCATGAACTCCACATTAATGGGAAATGCTTCAAGCATACTAGAAAAGTGATAATACATATGTTACTGATATCTTCACATTTACAGCCTCCACATTAATGTAAAATGTTTCTTGTCCTAATGTCACCAGCCATGCATTAGGATGATTAACTAGATAATTAAATTCACTGTTTTTGCAACAGAATAATTTGACATAACTTCGTCATAAAGTGTTGCAGAACATCAGCAATCGCTTAGACCATAATATTGGGCCTTTAATTAATTCATAGAATTTATGTTTATCATTTCATAATTTCTCAAGAGGCGCCACGTGAACATTAAGCGTTGCTCGTTTGCATCGGCTTCTAAATCTTGCAGAACACTGAAAGGCGAAAGGTCGTGTGTGCTCTCTCTCTCTCTCTCTCTCTCTCTCTCTGTGTGTGTGTGTGTGTGTGTGCGTGTTTGTGTGTGTGTATTATATGTGAATGAATAACCCAAATAAATAAATAAATATATATATATATATATATATATATATATATATATATATATATATATATATATATATAATATATATTGTTATGAAGTGCCAAGTATCTGGTTACCATACATCAACTGTTACCTCACAAAAGTTAGACACCTGAACCCTCATCACAGGTATTAAACGACTGAATACTCTAAAGGCAACAGTGATCCCTTAACAGCTTACTAGTATTGCTGAAAATCAGACTTAAGTTCATCAAAACAGGTGTGAGGCAGTCTTGTAAGTAATTAAATTAATCAAAGGGCATCACTCCATCAACAACTAAGTCTAAGTATTTCACTGATTTCAGAAGTCTATGTACTTCCCTGGTTCTAAGTCACTTCAAGTAAATTGTAGGAAAACAGATTAATCTCCACTCTATGTTTCTACCTAACCTAAATATCATCATAAATAAATGCAAATATGCTGGTGTAAAATAAAAAAAACACTTATAAAAATTTTAAATAAAAAAAATCTATTATTAAACTCAAAGTTTATAAGTGAAATTCACAATATCAGGGAAAATTACTGTTACTTGAAAACAAAGTAAAGTTTAATTAATTCTTGAATCTATTAAGTAAAATCAAATCAAAGTTAATTTATCACAAAATTCAAGAAAATTAATTCAATTGAAATTCAAAAGTATTAGGCAATAAATGAAAATTAGAAATTAATTCACAAGTGCTAAAAAATAATAAAACTTGAAAAGAATTCAAAGTAAATGCAAATTAATTCACAAGTGTTAAATTTAGTTAAATGTGCAAAGACTGATTAATGAAAATAACTAAGTCAATTGAATTGTGAATGTAAATGAAAATACAGAAAAATGTGGACTATATTAAAATATAGAGGCCCACTTCAACAAGAAAATGAACATATGTAAAAAAAAAAAAAAATAATCAAACGCAA
>NC_061090.1:35207002-35217002 GCF_015104395.2 Macrobrachium nipponense | reverse complement strand
TCTCTCATTTTTATTCTGGAAGCCAAATACTTCTCTTACTTGACTCCTGATATCACAGTTGCAGCGAGAAGGATAAAACGAACTTTCTTTCAGCTCTGAAAACCATATCAAGTTCCTGCTACGGTGCGTCACTGGGTCGTGACCGGAGATAACGAGTTAAAGGCTACAATAATGTATATACGAGTGTATTTTTCAGAATAGAAAACAGGTTCAAAGATAGGGAGGTTTCCTCTTCTGCCAACTGAATAAAAATACTTGTTTAAGAAAAACAAATACCGTTATTCAGTTGGCTGGACAGGACCGTAATGCAAACTGTAGAAAAGTCCCTGTTTTTTAACCTTTTTTGTTGGATTTTGAAAAATACAGTCTCATATACATAATATTTTTACTTTTAACTCAACAAGGTGCTGTACTGAAAGGAATAATAAGCAACACGCATCCTAACATTTCCTGAATTGAATTCCTGTGAAGATTTTTGCAATATATTGAAGAAATGTTGGGAAAACGTAATGAAATACATTTGTTAAAATTTTCTTCTGATTTTTTTCAGACTTAATTCTGAATTACATGAGAAAATGCCCACATACCAAGATGTTAATTCATTTGAATTTTCTCAAGTTTGATTCTAAATTAAATGAGAAAATTCCTGATACCAAAACAGTGAATTTACTAAGAGGTAATATCACTGAACACCAAAATGGGAAGTCATTTGATTTTTCTTAAGTTTGATTCTAAATTAAATGAAAAAATTGCTTATATGTACCAAAATAGTGAATTCTCTAAGAGGTATATTAATTAATACCAAAATGTGAAATCATTTGATTTATCTCAAGTTTGATTATAAATTACATGAAAAAATTACTAATACCAAAATAGCGAATTCACTAAGAGATAATATCACTTAATACCAAAATGTGAAGTCATTTGATTAATCTCAAGTTTGATTCTAAATTAATTGAAAAAATTGCTAATACCAAAATAGCGAATTTACTAATAGGTAATATCACTGAATGCCAAAATGTGAAATCATTTGATTTATCTCAAGTTTGATTATAAATTACATGAAAAAAATACTAATACCAAACTATTGAATTCTCTATGAGGTAATATCACTTATTCTGGATTTCTTTTTATCAAATACCAGATGAAAAATGTGTAACAAAATAGTAAAAAAGTTATTTGACTTTTCCTCAGACTCAATTCTAAATTACATGCGAAAATAACCGAATACCAAAATAGCAAATTCCCTAAGAGGTAATATCGCTTATACTGCTTTTTTGGGGGGAGGGGGGCGGGATTAACAGAAGAAAATAAATGAACAAAAAGTAAGTTCTACGAAAAAAAATTTTATAGTATAATTTGAAAAAAATTACTTTCGACAACCGTAACTAAATCTCCAAATGGAAAGATTCGTGATATATACTTTCATAGCGCTTCCAGGAAAAGAGTTTGGCATAAGCCTAACATTTCAAGTTATGGAGAAAAGAGGATAATGAGAAGATAATATCCAGATGATACATAGAATTAAATACATATCGGTCCTGCATTACATTTAAAACTAGTTAAGTATATCTTAGTTTAATTAGACCACTGAGCTGATTAGCAGCAGCTCTCCTAGGGCTGCTGGCTCGAAGGATTAGAGATTTTATTTACATAGGTAGGAACCAACTGTTTACTTAGCAACAGAATCTACAGCTTATTGTGGGATCCGAACCACATTATATCGAGAAATTAATTTCTAATCACCAGAAAATAAATTCCTCCGATTTCGCTTTGGCGGCAGTTGGGAGCGAACTCGGGTTACCAGCATGGCAGGCGAGACGCAACTGACTCGTCATATGAGGAACTATATATATCTATATATATATATATATATATATATATATATATATATATATATATATATATATATATATATATATATATAAACTATATTTAAAACCAATATCTGACCAGAACATCTGAAATAAACTGCAGGCGTTTATAGTATAATTTCATAATTCCCCAGCAGCTATAATAGATTCGCATCCACCATGCATTTGATGTCAAGGCCAGTCCCTTACGCCGCTCCTGATTGGCTGTTGATAAGCTAGTCACAGGGCTGGAAACTCTCAGTCTCTCTCGAGAGTTCACATGGGTAGGATCTACGCTCCACTTCTCCTGAGGGATACGTCTTTCAAAATTATCCCTCAGGAGAGGTGGAACATACGTCCTGCCTATGTGAACTCTCTCGAGAGACTGACAGTGTCCTGCCCTGTGATTGGGTTATCAACAAGCAATCGGAGCGTCGTTAGGGACTGGCCTAGACATCAAATGCACGGTTGATGTGAATATACTTTAGTAAAGTCTCTTTTTCTCTACATTTACGAATGACCTTTCAACTTATCATTGACATTTTTCTATTATTAGAGGGAAGATTGCATAATCAGAAATGAGAAAACACGGAGGGTCATCTGCAGAGGTAATGTTTGGCTAAACATTTGATGTTGGACCGTTGATGAAAACAGATCAGACATATCCAGGAATAACTTATTGTATAATTCAAGATCAATTTCCTGTGTGTGTGTCAGAGAGAGAGAGAAGAGAGAGAGAGAGAGAGAGAGAGAGAGAGAGAGAGAGAGAGAATAGTAGAACAAATTAACTACATACCTGGAGAACAGTTTCTTTGAAGGTAAAAGTTTCTCTATCGCTGTGTGTCAGAGAGAGAGAGAGAGAGAGAGAGAGAGAGAGAGAAAGAGAGAGAGAGAGAGAGAGAGAGAGAGAGAGAGATCAGTTAACTATTCTATTAGGAGAAACGACAATACAGAATCTTCAGAAGAAAATAAAAAAAAATATTAGAAATTTTTTTCTCATTTAAGTTTTCTCTCCTTCCTTGATTATAAATGAATCCATTTAGATGTGAGATATATAAAATTCAGATTCTAAATTAAACTCCAAATATTTGTAGATTAAGAATTTAAAATAGTCATTCTAGATAAGACGCTGCAAAAAAAAAAAAAAAAAGGCACACACACACAACCACTTAGTTCTACCAATTACATAGAATATATCTGAAATCTTCCACTTTACTTATTAACTCGAATGGACAATTAATTACCCTTTGGCATACAGACCAACAGAAAACAGGAAATGACAGATACAACGTTAATCTTCATGATGGCCGCGACAAAAATCCGTATTAATAAGGTTAAAGACGTGTCCCTTGATATTAAATTATGTGTCATTAATTACTGCAATGGGAGATCAAAAGGGAAGCATAACACTCATGGTAATGATGCGGGGAATACGATTCATGATATTCGTTATCAAAGCTTGTGCTATGATGCATGTTAATATGACACAACGTAATGGTTACCAAGAATTTTTGTATAAGTATACACTGCAACGCATAATTATAGTGCTTAGACTTAAATTTATTGGTCGTCACGGTAAGCCGTGTGGCTGAAAAAATAATTCTCTCTCTCTCTCTCTCTCTCTCTCTCTCTCTCTCTCTCTCTCATAATTATAGTGCTTAGCCTTAAATATACTGGTCGTCACGGGAAGTCGTGTGGCTGAAAAAAAAAATGATCTCTCTCTCTCTCTCTCTCTCTCTCTCTCTCTCTCTCTCTCTCTCCATGGTAAAAACATAATTCGCCCTTTATCCATCGAGGTCCGGCCCCTTTTAGCAGCTACAACTGCGACACCAATACTTAAAATTCAACCCGAGAAAACTCGAGTTCTAAATCTATTTGGTGGAAGGCTTAACAGAAAACGTGACATACGTCTTGCGGGTTTTATTTCATTTTTTTCCCGAGTTCCTGACGTTATTTCAAACTAAGCCTTTTATTTTCCAGTACACAAATGGAGAAGGTTACCGGAGGTGTAAAGATTTCGCTGGGTGGGTCATTGGTTTGTCGTCTTTGTTACTTGTTTTATGCAAAACCCTTTTCCAAAATCATTGAAGAAAATGCTACTAAATATATACGGGGATTTCATTTGCGTACAATTGTTATTTTTTTTACAAAGGACAAGTCAAATCTAATGCACTAAATTGTAAGTGAAACATCATTATTTACTATATATATATATATATATATATATATATATATATATATATATATATATATATATATATATATATATAAACATATATATATATATATATATATATATATATATATATATATATATATATATATAGTATATATAGATATATATATATATATATATAGAAAAATTAGAAGGACTACAATCTCTCATAATAATAATAATAATAATAATAATAATAATAATAATAATAATAATAATAATAATAATGATAATAATAATAATAATAATAATAAAAATAAGAATATTTTCAACAGACTTCGATTCATCTTTATAGAGAATATAAAAAATGAAATATATCAACCCAAACATATCTGTGTATCAGCCTCTCTCTCTCTCTCTCTCTCTCTCTCTCTCTCTCTCTCACACACATTTGCACTCTTAGCCATTTTTTTACAATCTCTTCCAACTCGACACTAACTAACATTATTTTCATAATTCCTCTTCTCCGTTTGATCAAAAATTCACTCTCCTAAGCCATTATTTTACACTATTTCCTTCCTGCCGCCTTTTTAATCTTTATTTTCCTGTAAATGAAACCTATTCTGACAACTTTCTCTGACCACCATCAGAACTAAAAAAAAACTACTGAAGCTAGAGACATGCAAATTGGTATGCTGATCATCCACCCTTCAATCATCAAACATACCAAATTGCAATCCTGTAGCCTCGGTAGGTTTGATTTCATTTAAGCTTAAAGTTAGGATAGACAACAATCTGGCCATGGCTACAAGCTTCATGGACCACTTCTCTTACAGCATTGTACTGTGCATAAAACTCCATTGAGCCGAAAAAAAACTTTGGAACATTTTTTTTTTCTGCATTAGACTGACGTTTTCTCACGCGCCTCATCTGCCTAAAAAAGAATTGTTTCACTCAATTCACGAAGCCTTGATCCCCGTCTGTCCCATTCATTGTGGTATCGCAGCCCGCAGGGTAATTGGGGTGTTGTGTGCGAGAGGTCCATCGCATCGATTACTGTCTTAAACCCTCAACTCTATCCTTAATTCATTGCCCCAATAAAAGTTTATTCTGGTGTATTTATATTTGCATACTTTTCTCGGGTTGTATCCCAGGTATAACGTCACTCGCGATAGAGATCAGTCGAATACAGGTAAATAAAAGTTACGGGTATAAAAGTCACAGGAAAAAAAAGTCACATTAATCTTTCCTTGATAATGACATTGCACTCTCTCTCTCTCTCTCTCTCTCTCTCTCTCTCTCTCTCTCTCTCTCTCCCGGTTTAGATAGATAAATTTATTTAAATAATTTCATCTATTTCCCATTTATACGTAACAGGAGAACAATTGTGAAGTATTAAAATATCAGCTAACTCTCTCTCTCTCTCTCTCTCTCTCTCTCTCTCCCTGAGATGAGAATAAATACATGACCGACATTGAAACCATGAGCCTTCATCCCACCGAGATGTAAATTTCTAATAACAAAGGTCAACTTGAGGGTGAGTGGTCGACCTTTCTGATCCAGTGTTGGAAAAGACAAAGTCAACAAACAGGATTCTTTGCGTAGGAAGTAATACTTAACAGTTTCTACATAAATTATAAGTACGTACATCAGAGAACAAGACAGGCATTGGAATGTATATATGCAATTCCAGTCGATTTATAGAAACTGAAATACTTTATTTCGAAGTAATATTTAATATTTACTGAATACATCCAATTGTGTTGAATAGAAAGGAAAAATGAAAGATGGCAGTTTTTTTATAGAACTTAAAAGTTCATGCAGAATACAGTATACAAATTCTATTGATTTATAGAAACCAAGATACCTTATATCGAAGTAATACTTAATGTTTACTAAATACATAACATTGTTGTTTAATTGTACGATAAAGTAAAATGTAAAATTTCCTATATATATATATATATATATATATATATATATATATATATATATATATATATATATATATATATATATATATATAAAAGTTCTTGCTATAGAGAGTACGCCAGGCGTTGGAAAGCAAATATATAGTTTAATCATTCTATCTAAACAAAAATAAAAAATGAGAAGCTTTTCATTTCAGAATCATAATCCATCCCTCTAAATATAGAATAAGGCCACAAAATCTGAATATCCCAAAGTCCACCGCAGAGACAGAAAGGCCAGTCATTAAAGGGTTCCAACTCAATTAGTGGCCTCCCGGAAAGGACGTGGATGCAATAAAGGAAATAAAAGAGGGAGATAGGGACAAAGAGATAGAGGAGAGAGAGAGTGATGGGGCGGTGGGGAGGGATGATGAAGTGAGGGCAGAGTTAAAAGCTAGAGATGAGAGAGAGAGAGAGAGAGAGAGAGAGAGAGAGAGAGAGAGAGAGAGATGTTTCTAAAAATCATGGAACAATACCATACATGCAACAGAGAGAGGTAGGAAGGTATGTACGTAGAGAGAGAGAGAGAGAGAGAAGAGAGAGAGAGAGAATGATTCATTCACATTATAATGATAATACAGATAATTACTAAATAATTACCACGTAAACAAACAAACAAAAAAGATTAGAAAAATATAAGCAAAATTCTTTAGAAAAAAAACAACAAAAAAAAAACAGATTTCTACCAAAAATTATTTACAAATTCGTGCAGTTCCAGAATTCCAAAGAGAATTGCTTAATACCTTACCAGGAAACCAGCGACATGCCAGCACTTGTTCAAGACACTTTCTTTGTACTTCTGATTGAATTTTCCATTTTTATATAATTTACTTTTTTTAGGTGCTCTACGGACTACGCAATTACGAATTAGAAAATTGCGGATAACATTCAGCAATGGAGGTTAAGCAAAGGGATTTGATGCTGAAGAGAGTTGGTTAGATCTTTGTTTTTTTCAATGTTTCTCTGGTATACTTTATTTGTGGAGAGACATACGAGTAGAGTGAGCATGTTACGTTATTACATTATTAAATGTGTTCAGTTTTACACAAAAATTCTTTGAATAACTATGTATATATATGTACATATGTACACATGTATGTACTTGCATGTACATATATATATATATAATATATATATATATATATATATATATATATATATATATATATATATATATATATATATGCCATTGTGTCGTGTGGGCGTTTAAAGACGTCTTCATGCTATTCCTTAGGGGGACCCACAATGAAAGTGTCAAAAGTAAATGAAAAATCATCAATCAATGGCGGTAGACTTCGATACTCGCTGACGACACCTCCATTCTGGAGAGGTGGTGTTTTCGTCATGCCCCTCCGTCTGGGGAGAAGGATATAGACCTCAGACCTAAATTGACAGGACTTTCTCTCTCTCTCTCTCTCTCTCTCTCCTGGGACCTTCGCGTCTCCCGTCCTTATCTGAGCAGCCCCATAGAGATAAAATATGAAGATTATTGTTCGTTCGAACGAAGCAAATGTATTGGAAAAAATCACACATCCCTTGTGGTGAAGAACCATCGAATGTCTGAGACTAAAATGGAAGACCCGGAGTCCTAATACCAAGTCTTCTTCTTCCTCCTCCTCCTCTTCGGCATTTGACGTTGAAAGAGGTGGCAATCCATCAAAAGTCAGATAGGAGCCGTTCTAATGGTTTGATCTTTTTTTTTATACATAGATGATTACTTTACTGACTGATTGTTTTGATATGTTTTCTTGGCATGTACGTTTGGATATTTGTGTTGAGTAATGAGGCTCAGAGGTCCACACAAGGCATCTTGTGCCTTTAAAAAACTATTTAAACCTTATCTGTCGGATGCGATATAACAAGGATTTTGAAGGATATGTAAAATAAACTATAATTAAGCGAATACTACAGGAAAATGATAGGCAGAAATCCAAGCGCTTTTTTTCTTTACTAAGATTTCTGCCTATCATTTCCCTGTGGTGTTCGCTTAATTAATGAAGTCACGTGCATATACTACGATTTTTTAAGTAAAATATACTATAATATGTAGTGGATATTTAAGATATTTCAGTAGATATTAGATGCAAGAAAACGGCAAAGCCAAAAAAGTGTTTATTTGTGGGTTTAAGACCACGAACAATATTTATATATCGTGACGACGGCTCGAGAATATGCAATTTCGTTTATAAGTCACCTTAAATGCCATCGGGAGAAAAGATAAAGGGAATTAAGTTAAATAAGCTGAGGTCACCTTTGAAAATCCAAATCCTAATATAAACTTTCTCGGAGTGTGTCTCAACATTTACTCTTGTGGAAAAGTTAGGAGTCAGACAGACCCGTTCAAGGAGAGAGAGAGAGAGATTTTGAGAGAGGAGAAGAGAGAGAGAGAGAGAGAGGAGGGAGGGAGGAGGATTTGGGAAATCTTTGTTTCTGAGTTTCTTGGGCAGAATGAACCAAAAAAGGTGCCGGACCTCGAACAACGCAATTTTTGTTATTTGTAATTTTTTTTTTTTTCTTTTTTTCTTGTAACCATTCGGAAAAGAACCTAGACCGTTTAGAAACAGACGTTAAAACAAATGCGAGGTAATGTTTTAACAACATCTCTCTCTCTATATCTCTTCTCTTCCTCTCCTCTTCTCTTTCTCTTACTCTCTCTTCGCAAGATGTTCCCTCTTGCACTAAGACTAACCAGAGTAGAAATTTTAAAAAAAAATAGAAAAAAAAAAAAAAAAAAAAAAAATAATTAAAAGCAACAAATAACTAGGCTCGCATATTGTAAAATTCGGTTGACATGGAGCTGACGAATTCAAACGTCCAAAGAGTTTCTTTACTATGTAATGGTATTGAAAATTCTTTAATGAATGAAAGAAGAGTGACGAAAATATTTTACATATTTTAGAACGCTTAATGAAGCACTTTCCCACAAAAAAAATTATGATTAATTGAAGGACTCGTCCAACCAGGCGTGTCTGAATCCCAGTACATTAATCCCTTTTGAATCTATTCTGGAGAACATCCCGTGCATTTCGACCTGGTGAATTCATCTTTTTCATTAGCATTTCTATCACAGAGTTAAATCAAATCACAACCTTATATGCAATTGAAGAAATGAAAAATATATCTGAAATAAAATATTTCCCACGAAAGCCAATATCTCTCTACATCGCAAGAAGAAATTGCACGACATTTTCTGCTTCTAATTCCGAAACCGAGCGAGGGAACACATTGACATCTGTGACGTCATTCCTGTTTACTCGACCTTAGAGAAGTTGTCAAGTCGATCTCTGTGGCTCCCACAACACAGATGATTCGGTCGGAGTCATGTTCACGCTATTGGCCGAGCCGAGGGTAAACTCTGGAACGCTTATGTATCAGTTTAAACTTTACGGTTTTAGGGGGGATAGCCTCGTATCAGGTTGAGTCTCTCTCTCTCTCTCTCTCTCTCTCTCTCTCTGTCCATATATATATTTATATATAGTATGAAGAAGTTAAGACAGTATGACAAATATGAAATAAGTCGTAAAACAGAAATATTGAGAGAAACACTAAATGGAGTACTTATTAACGTAACATATTCGTGGTATCTATAATTATATATAATTATATAGCTTTATTAAAAAGCATGGCCATAGCAACCATGAAAATAACAGAGAACAATTACTCTCGATTCCAAACCATGAATATAAAAGCATTGCCTAAAACAAGGTAGCAAATGCATGAAAAACAATTCTCCCCCCCCTCATACTATTGAGGGCCATTTCGCTAACCTCGTCAATACACCCGAATTGGATTCCGAATGTAAGTACCCCCATGGAATTTGAGGCAGAAGAAATCATATTATAAGCTTCCACGAAACGAGGAAAGGCGATCAGAAACTGGACACAGGACATTGAGTTAACCAACCATGGTAATGAAAGCAGTTGCGGCTACTGCGTCCGAGATGACGCGCGTATCGCTTCGTTTTGCAATGTTGCAAAGCCCAGTCATCCGTGATCGCCTGATATTCGAGGCGTTTAGGTAGA
>NC_061090.1:35197002-35202002 GCF_015104395.2 Macrobrachium nipponense | reverse complement strand
AGAGAGAGAATGCTTTCAGAAAAATAAGTTATATACATTTTTATGTTAACATAATATGTTATTTAAGCAATAATAACATCTTTCATTCTCTGCCTTGAATTTTATATAATTAGTCAATATATTTTACAGCTCCTGTTATACACATATGCCATAATGACACTGCAGTGGTTGCTGCATGCACTGGTAGACTCGATGCTGTTCTCTCTCTCTCTCTCTCTCTCTCTCTCTCTCTCTCCTCTCTCTCTCTCTTATTCATTCTCGAGTATTTGTTTTCTAGCCCTTATTCAGTCACTTGTTTTCTATTTTACTGCCATCTCTCTCTCTCTCTCTCTCTCTCTCTCTCTCTCTCTCTCTCCTCTCTCTCTCTCTCTCGGGCATCCTTTGGTGAAAATATATCTATAAGACATTGGAAATTTTGAAATTTAATTCACCTATTATCTCTTTATTCCCCTGTCTATAAGAAAAAAAATTATATAAAACTTGGAGGATACAAAATATCTAAAACTGAAAAACTACTGTTTTATTTAAACGTGTAAATAAATATAAACATACAAATAAATAAGTAAATAAATAAATAAGTAAATAAATAAATAAGTAAATCAATATATAAATAATTCAATAAATATATAAATACTACCTGTGACATATCAAGGATAAAGAAAAATAAAAATAAAAATCATGGTATGCATTGCTTCTCCCCTTGAAGTGTCACACGCGTTCAGAAAGTAATTTACGATTTTGTTCAATATTTTCCACCACACGGTCTGCACCGTATATCATCAATATGTACATTAATATCTGTCATACGGGAAGGGAATGATTTGTTATGATATTTTGTTTTCTCTTCGAATAAAATATAAATAAAGTCGTAATTCATATGTCTGGAAATCATAGCGATTTTGTTCGTTATGATGTATTTTTTTAAAAACGAAATTCTGACTTTGATTTAGGGAGGTATAACTTTATCATTGTTGTTATTCTCATTTTGGGTCGTTGTATTGAATTAAAAGGATTATGTTTTGGAGGGGGGGGCGGGGTGTGGGGGCTTTGAGTGAGGTCGAATATATGTGTATTTCATGGGGTTGAATATTTTGTGCATCATAAATACGATGAGGTTATTTGCATTCAACGAGTAAATGGGTGCTTATTTACAATTTGAGTGTTCATGATTTGTAATTTTTAAGACTAATTATTATGCATTTACACAATTGACACTTCTCCTATTTTTTTAGATTGTAAAGAATATGCTATAATTAGGCATTCCAAAATTATTCAGGTGTGGAAAAACGTAGTGATTGAAACTAATTTATTCAGAAATTTTTAAAGCATTAGTTCCTCTCTCTCTCCCTCTCTCCTCGCACCCTGAGAGTATGCAAATCTTATCCACTAGTGTGTAAAATGAAGAACCCTTTATCATTTTCATTTTAGAAACTTCTCTCTCGCTTTCCGAACTTATTTTTTATCTATTATTGTTTTGGCAAAGTTCGTGTCCTTATTTTCCTTCTAAGTCAAAGGTCAGAGACTAAAAGTCTCACATATTCTGTCACAGTTTTTTAACGTCAGTTTCCGTTGTGGCCTTTGATACTGAATTTAAGCTTAAAATTCGTCTTTGTTGATTTGATCAGGTTATAAGACCACAGGGTTAGAAGATTTTACCCATGATTATATTTTTATGTTTAAATCATAAGAACACAAGGCCCGATCCCATGATACCTGAGAAGGAACCTGGAAAAACTAGATAGTTAAGTAGCTCCAGGACTCGTGCAGAAGAGTGTGCTCCTAGAAACAGCGAGCACGCATAGTGAGAAAAGTGATGGACTCCTAAGGAAGCAGGATGCAACCCTGAACCCTAAACAATTGGACGACTGCGATAGACACTCCATCCCCCCACAAATAATAATAATAATAATAATAATAATAATAATAATAATAATAATAATAATATAATAATAATAATAATAATATAATAATACTAATAACTAATAATAATTAAAAAATCCTCATAGTACACGAGTCTTCAAATGGAGAAACAAAAAAATCCACAGTTATGTAAAATGTACATATATTTCAGTTTAAAAGACAAACAAAGATAGCTTTCGGGAATCTGTACGGTTTCCCCTTATCAATCTGACACGTTTGATATAACTTTACAAGCGAAGTAAACAAGCAGGAGTCAAAATTAGTGACTTGTTATTAAAACAATGGAACCGGGTCGTCCAGTATAAATCAGGCAATGCCGTCGTTTTTCTGATGAAAGCCCCGCCAGTCGTCCCTGAAGTCGAATTGGTCCTTTGCCCAATGTGCGTTCTGATGGTCCTCTTCAAACACATAGGCGCCGGCAGCATCGGGGTTACTGGGGGTCTCCTTTGTCTCCTATTCTTGCCAATTTATGCATGGATTTGCTGAAGTTGAAATTTTTACAGAACTGTGAACCTTTCACTAAGACCCATTTTTTTGGGTGAGATACGTAGATGATATTTTCATTATTTTTAAATGTACCCTTCAAATTTTGACAATTTCCCCTTCGGTATATTATGGAATCTTGCCCTCTATCAAGTTCACAGCCCGAACAAACGAAAACAGATGATAAGTTGCCGTTTTTAGACATATTGATCTTCCATGACCCAGTAACTTTCACTTTTAAATTTACAGTTTATCGTAAGAAACCAATGCAGAAACATGCATTCATTTTTTCTCCTGGCACAATAGTGAAGGTCAAAACCAACCTCTTAGTCAATTTTGTTTTTGAGAGCCCTGAAAGTATGTGACCCCGCCCCTTCATTGACAGAGAACTTAAACACATTGAAGAAGTTTTTCTAAAAACTTTGTTACCCTTTCCTATTTTATTAATAATGCCTTTAAAAAAAGCCAGAAGAAATATTCTACATAGATTCATCTAAAGTAATGACAAAAAGAAGTTTACGAATTGTCTTGCACTCCCTTTTTTAAATCCTCACCTAAACAGAATAAGGAAAACTGTTAACAAAAATCACAATGATGAAAAATAATGTAGTCTTTTTAATTTTATATAACACTATTAAGAGACTTCTTATAACATAACAATAGCACAACGAATCACAAACAATTGGTGTTTTACGAAATTCCCTGTTCAGAATGTGACTAAATATTTCGGGGAAGTGGTAGAGGGCTGCCACTAGAAATGGGGGAACACAAAAGAGCTTACCAGTTACATGTGGAAAACAATGTATTAGTTAGTCACAGTCTTAAGCTCGATCACCCGCATAAATTGGGAAGATTCTAAAGTAATTTTCAGAGTAAAGAAGTTTGGTATAAAAAGAGGCTAGTGAGGGTGCGGCGATATGACAGTGGTTTTTTCCATGGGAAGGCAATAAATCTTTCACACAGGAAGATAATTCACCAATAACCTATTTTTCCGAAATATATTAAAGGCTTTAAGAATAAAGAACATTATGAGAGTGTTGTCTCTTTAGCCACATCTGATGCTGCGGTTGCCACTCTCCTTCTCCCGTTCAGGTAACTCTGCTCACCCTCCAGTAACCGATGCTGCGGCGCCTATGCTGTTGAAGAGGACCATCAGAACGACCACATTGGGCAAGGACCAATTCGACGTTCCAGACTACTGGCGGGGCTTTCATCAGAAAACGACGGCATTGCCTGAATTTATACTGGACGATCGGTTCCATTGTTTTTTAATAACAAGTCACTTAATTTTTGACTCCTGCTTTGTTTACTTTCGCTGTAAAGTTATATCAACGGTGTCAGATTGATAAGGGGAACCGACCAAGATTCCCGAAAGCTATCTTTGCTGTTTTTTTAAACTGAAATATATGTACATTTACATAACTGTGGATTTGTTTTCTCCCAATATAATAATAATATAATAATAATAATAATAATAATAATAATATAATAACAACAACAACAATAATAATAATACTTTTTTAGAAGTAAAGTCATTCCAATAGCAACACACTTACCAACATTATGTCTGGACGTACCATGTGCAGAAACACCTGGAAGCAATGCAATAATAGAGCTTAAACTTTTATTTATCTCAATGCAATTTTCAATATCGACACTAAAGTCGAGTTGTGGCCTTTCAAACGTCCCCATAGAAATTGTATCTATGTTCGAGTGCTCTTTCTCTAACGGTAATGAAGTATTAACTATTAAGTTACAAGAAGATATTATTTCTATATTCTTTACTTGCTAACAAAGAATTATGAATTAGCCTCTCTCTCTCTCTCTCTCTCTCTCTCTCTCTCTCTCTCTCTCTCTAGAAGATAAGAGGCAATTCGAAAAGCTATTTGATATGTTACTAGAATACAACATTCAACAAATAAATCACCTGCCAACAAGAAAGGAAAATACTTTAGACCTAGTATTTGTGAACGAGATGAATTATGTTAAAGAAATAATATTTTATAATGCGAGTATTTCAGACCATAATGTCATAGAATAAACAGTTCATTCCAAAGCAAGTGAAAACAGAGATAAGCAAGAAATGAAAAAGAGGGAAGGATATGGAAAATACAACTTCTACAGTAAAAATATAAAATGGTCAGAAATAAATGAAGAATTAAACTAAGATTGGGATAACATTTTCGTAAGTGATGACCTAAGAGTAAATACGGAGATACTATATAAAATATTAGAGAAAATAGTGGAAAAATATATACCGAAGAAGAAAAGTAAACATCAGTCATGCATACCAAGAGACAGAAGGATCTTGTTCCAGAAAATCAGAAAGTGGAAAAAAGGTCTTGCAAAAGAAAAAAATGCATGGAAAGTTATAGAACTAAAAAGTAAGATAGAAAATGCAGAACAAAAGATTATACAATCAAAAGAAAATGAAAAACAAGACTTGGAAGAAAAAACCCTAGTAAATATCAAGTAAAACCCCAAACTATTATACTCGTACGCAAAAAAGATGAATAAAAGAAGAATAAAAATAGGCCCTCTAAGAATTGAAGGGAGATTAACGAATGAAAAAAAAGGAAATATGCAACATATTGGCA
>NC_061090.1:35187002-35192002 GCF_015104395.2 Macrobrachium nipponense | reverse complement strand
TGAGGTTGAGAGAGAGAGAGAGAGAGAGAGAGAGAGAACGAAGAATTCTGACAAATATCTTGATTTGTTCAACATAATCTCATTATGACTTTCCCTATTTCTAAGATCAAACGTTTATTTTCAGAGCAACTGATTTCAAGTAGATGGCCGGCGTACTACCTGGAAACAGCAACAAATGCGAAAAAAATTTATAAATTAGTCTCATAATCTTAGGTAAGCTAAGAAATAACTCGAATTTATACTTAGCCACGAAAGAAATAAACTGACACCTTAAGCAAACAGAAAAACTCATCCTTTAGGGAAGTAATATACAAAGGAAAAACTGGAAATTCCTTTTAGCCAAAAAAGGAATAACGGGAAAGCATCAGAGAATCACATTTCCTTCGGTACTGAAGGAATTAGAAAGCTCTGCCTCGTTCCGTTATTGGATGAGCGAAGGAAGGCGCGCGCGCATGCGCCGTCACCCCTCAGAATTATGCGACCGACGTCGACCCGTTCGCGAATATGAGTCGACTTGACGAATCTGCATTGCAGATGGACGAGTCTGGAGCAGAGAAAGTCTCCAGATTCGATGGAACGAGATACAATCGCTGACTTGAACCTTGAACGTTTCACGTAACGTAAGAAGAGATGGCAATGGCCTTACCTTACAGACCTTACATCTTGTTCGGGTTGCCCCAGGTCCCTCAGTGTGAGGCACCTCTAATGTCTACCAGAGAGTTGCTAGTACATCTTCCGGTATATTTTGCATCTTCCAATCTTGGATGGTCTGGGATGCAGTTTAGATATTTGTCGAGCTTATTCTTAAACACATCTACGCTCACTCCTGATATATTCCTCAGATGAGCTGGCAACGCATTGAATAGACGCTGCATTATCGATGCTGGTGCGTAGTGGATTAATGTCCTGTGTCTTTCCTTATTTTCCTGGTTATAGTTTTGGCACTATTAATCTACCTCTGCTTGCTCTTTGTCTGATATTTTTTTAGTTCCATGATATTTTTTCTGCTATTCCTTCTATCTGTTTCCATGCCTGAATTATCATGTAGCGTTCTCTTCTCCGTTTCTAGACACATATAATTTTAAGAATTGTAGTCTTTCCCAGTAGTCTAGGTCCTTAACTTCTTCTATTCTAGCTGTAAAGGACCTTTGTACACTCTCTATTTGTGCAATATCCTTTTGATAGTGTGGGTACCATATCATATTGCAATATTCAAGTGGACTACGAACATATGTTTTATAAAGCATAATCATGGTGTTCAGCTTTTCTTGTTTTGAAGTGCGTAACAACATTCCATTTTTGCTTTACATTTTGCCAACAGAGTTTGCTATTTGATCATTGCATAACATGTTCCTATTCATCATCACACCCAAGGTCTTTAACTGCTTCCTTATTTGTGATGGTCTCATTATTAGGTCCCTTATATGCATATAGCTTTCTTTCTCTGTCTCCATAATTTATTTGATTCAAATTTATCAGAGTTAAATAACCATCCTATTTACCTCTGCCCAATCATATACTTTGTTAAGGTCTCTTTGTAGAGCGTTCCTATCTTCATCACAAGTAATTTCTCTACTTATTCTTGTGTCATCGGCGAAACTACTCACTACCGAATCCTTAAACATTATTGTCTATGTCTTCAATCATAATAACAAACAGTATTGCAGCTAACACCGTACCTTGCGGACACCGGTATATTACCTTGGCTTCATCCGATTTTCTCGTCGTTTGCTATAACTATCTGTTTTCTGTTGTGTAAGAATTCTTTTAACCATCTTCCTACTTTTATCCACGATATTGTGTTTTTCTAATTTTCTTCGCTAATATATTATGGTCTACTTTATCAAAAGCTTTTGCAAAGTCTAAATAAACCACATCTGTTTCATTTCCGCTTTTTCATATTTTTTGAATATGTTCTCACGGTGGACTAACAGTTGGGTTTGTGTACTTTTTCTGGGTACGAAACCATGTTGTCCTTTATTAAACAAATTATTTTTTATTAAATGTTTCATATTTTTGCTTCATTACCCTTTCATACACTTTCATAATAGTGATGTTAGACTCACAGGCCTATAATTACTTGCCTCTAGTCTTGATCCACTTTTGAAAGTAGGGTATATATTGCTAATTTGTGCTCATCATAAATCTTGCCTGTATCTACACTTTGTCTTAATAATATTGCAAGTGCTTTGCGATAGAATGAACTACTTTCTTTAACAAAATAGCAGGAATTCCATCAGCCCTGCAGCAGCTCCATTTTAATTTCATTAATATGCCTGCACAATAAATCAGCTTCATTAATATCTATGTCAGCTAAATATTCACTATTTTCATCCCTTACTTCTATATCATTATCTTCATTATCTATTCTAGGGGTTGAATTCTCTTATATCGTTCTGCCAGTATGTTGCAAATTTCCTTTTTTTCATTCGTTAATCTCCCTTCAATTCTCAGAGGGCCTATTTCTATTCTTCTTTTATTCATCTTCTTCGCATATGAGTATAATGAGTGGGGTTTTGCTTGATATTTAATAGGGTTTTTTCTTCCAAGTCCCGTTTTTCATTTTCTTTTGATTGTATAATCTTTTGTTCTGCATTTTCTATCTTACTTTTTAGTTCTATAACTTTCCATGCATTTTTTTTCTTTTGCAAGACCTTTTTTTCCACTTTCTGATTTTCTGGAACAAGATCCTTCTGTCTCTTGGTATGCATGAATGATGTTTACTTTTCTTCTTCGGTATATATTTTTCCACTATTTTCTCAATATTTTATATAATATCTCCGTATTTACCCTTATGTATAAAACTTAAGTTAATCACTTACGAAAATGTTATCCCAATCCGTTTGTTTAATTCTTCATTAATTTCTGACCATTTTATTATTTTTATTTACTGTAGAAGTTGTATTTTCCATATCCTTCCCACTTTTTCATTTCTTGCTTATCTCTATTTTTCACTTGCTTTGGAATGAACTGTAATTCTATGACATTATGGTCTGAAATACTCGCATTATAAACTATTATTTCTTTAACACTAATTCATCTCGTTCACAAATACTAGGTCTAAAGTATTTTCCTTTCTTGTTGGCAGGTGATTTATTTGTTGAATGTTGTATTCTAGTAGCATATCTAATAGCTTTTCAAATTGCCTCTTATCTTCTGCACTACTATTACTCTCTTTTTTATATGTATAAGTACAACCACAATCTCCTATTCGTTCTTTCCATTCTACGAAAGGAAAGTTGAAGTCACCAGATAGGAGAATAGTCCAGTCCTTGTGATTTCTACATATATCATCCAATTTTTCAATTATTAAGTCAAACTCTGTTTAGTATTAGGAGGTTCTATATATTACTATGTTCATCAATTTTTTCAGATTCAAATTCTACCGCTATTAGTTCACATTCTGAGTTACTATATTTTTCATATATTTTTCCTTGTTTTTTGTCTTTCCCATATATTGCGGTTCCCCCTTGATTCCTATTTTTTCTATCTGATCTATAAGTTTGGAACCTTTTCTTGCCCCGACCCAAAACATACAAATGGAGAGAGATGAACAAATGGAGTAGGAAGAAAATTTATAAAATCTAGGAAGAAACAGGTGCAGGGTTTCCAGACTTTAGCTGTAACAAACAAACAGTCTTCCAATTATGGGATTATAAACCATTGTCTGTTTATTGCTGGCAATAAATATGAGCTGCCGAGGTCATTTACCTTTATTATAAAGCATTAACACTACTTGTATACTCGAATATTATCTAATAATTGCGAAACGCCCATTGTACTATTTACAAAGAATTTGCAGAAGAGTTTGTAACGCCATGATTATTCAGCAAAACATCCAGTACCTGCATTAACACGATTCTCAGTAATGCGTGACACATCGTGGAAGAGCGAGTGGATGACCAATTAAAAGTACCTACAGTTCTGTTCTCACGAGCTTGCTTCGTGCATATTCATGAGCTCGGAACTGTGATGCTGCGGACTGATAGACAAAGCCCTCTCAATAGTTTTCTTTTACAGAAAACTAAGAAGTGAAATGGACAACAGATTCTCTAGAAATTAAAGACAGAAATCCCCCTTAGCGAAATGACAGATGTGATCAGCTGGAAGCGCAAAATACCAAGTATTATCTGGACATTATGCAAATCTCTTTTCCTGGTTCAGGCTTAAAAGATAAATGCAGCAGCTAACTGAAGACTTAAGCTTTTGCTTCAAATTCATTGCAAGTAATTAAAATGTATTAATTTGCTTAGTCTGGCTTAATCCTACGTTTATACAAATTCCCGCACCCAATTCATGCAGAATCAGTTGATCGTTATTTAAACAATTTATAGAAGAGATTAAAATAATAATTTTGTTAATCGAGCTTATGCAAGGTTTATAATAAAACTTGTATTTACAACAATGATAAAGATAAAAATAAATACGAATTAATGGGATAAAATCAAAAGCTTGCTTTCTTGATTTCATCATTACGTTAGTAACGTCCAATTGGGTTACGGAGAGAGAGAGAGAGAGAGAGAGAGAGAGAGTAGCTTTATAACAACTGAAAATATATCCTTACTTTTAGGGGCAGGGGATTACCTTGCAGAGAGAGAGAGAGAGAGAGAGAGAGAGAGAGAGAGATCCCAATACGAAATACCATCAGGCTGAGCAACAACAGAGTTACTCCGTACCCAAGATCCAAATATGAGCAGCTTTGAAGTGTGGAGAGACCCAAAAGCTAGCATTCTCTCTCTCTCATCTCTCTCTCTCTCTCTCATCTCTCTCTCTCTCTCTCTCTCACTAACTTTTGTTCTGCAGGTTTAAGTTTGAGCGAGCCTAGCGCCCCTTTGTATTTGAATAATGATCTAGAAGTTTTTAAGCCTTTTCCATTTTAATCCTTAGAGAATTTCTAAAGATATAAATCAGTTTAATGGAATCTTGATGATTCCTATTTTTTTATGCATCTTAGAACTTGTTAGTTTAATTGTGATTTAAGAAGAATTTTATTTAATTTA
>NC_061090.1:35183292-35186502 GCF_015104395.2 Macrobrachium nipponense | reverse complement strand
GAAGAATTTTATTTAATTTATGAGAAAAAGACAATAAGATGGAATGAAGAAGATTCTTTAATAAATTAAATGCCGTTGAAAAAAGCTATAATAATAATTAATAATAATATAATAATAATAATAATAATAATAATAATAATAATATAATAATAATAATAATCGCCCACCCCCGGGTTGCATCCTGCCTCCTTAGGAGTCCACATTATAAATACCGCCCAGTCGAATTGGAGGACTGTGATAGACCAATAATAATAATAATAATAATAATAATAATAATAATAATAAGTAATAATAATAATACCTAATATAATAATAATATAATAATAATAATAATAAAATAATAATAATAATAATAATAAAATAACTAATAATAATATAATAATAATATAATAATAATAATACTGATCCTTGGCTTATCTTATCTTTCTGTGATCTTTCAAAGACTAATGTTCAGACTAACATCAAAATCACCATTGTAAACAACAAATACATTTCTCTGTTAAGCATAACTAAGTATTTATGTTTCTAATATAGCAATCTCAAGCTAGACCTTTCAAGAAGAATAACATATAAAATATATGAAGACACATCAACATTCCAAAACAAGCAAAACGACTAGAGGGAGAGAGAGCTAAAGCAGCAGATTAATTTATTTCTAAGTACGCTGTTTGTAGCAAAGATGACGATGTCATCAATCACAGCAATAAAACAAACTGCAGGACGTTAGGTAGCCGGTGCAAGAGCTGCAGCGTTACGAGTCAGATGGCACGAAGTCGAACGTAAAAAATACGCGCGAAAATAAAACTTACGCCCTTTCATTAAAAGTAGATGGAGGTTTATAAATAGACAAGTTGCCACACCTATGCGACCACCAACCCCCTTCCTATCCCACCTTCTCTCTCCCATCACAAACCCTCCGCCCTCCCATCCCACAGAAAAATAGAAAAGTTGATTAAAAAGGTAAATTGAAAATCTGAGATTTCGTATGACGGAGATTTGGATTCGAAAATAGATACGTATCCTGTCTAGATTTTTTTTTCTCTCTGTTTTATTTTTCATCTCTGGTTCATTTTGTTTTTCGCTTCTTCTGGCTCCCCTTTGGCCCCAAAAAATACCTATTTCAATATTACATTGTTTAAAAGGAGTGTTTTCTGAGTAATGGTAATGGATATGGGCTAAAATGCTGAGAAATATTTATAGATTTTTTAATAAACCAAAATATTCCGTTTCCCAGTCTCATTTTTCTAAAATTTCATGCTGAACTCACATTATGCAAATCAGTCTCTTAATCCTATGTTTTTATAAGTGTTAAAGAGATTAGTTTCAGTTTAGACGAAGATATATGCAGAAAAAAGTTGATGGGATAAAATTATCCTGTGTGGCCTGATAAGGTTTAAAAAAGCAAGATTCACAATAAGAATTATTTGCAATTCGTCCTAATGTCCAAAAAACCAGAAACTTGAATTGTCCATTCATAACCTTTTCTTTTTAGTTTTAAGAATGTTTCTTCGTTCAAGTAATAAAACTAAGCCTGATGGAATTCGTGTCCAAGTGGGAACAGAAAAATATAACAGAGAAATCGAGCGAGTGAAGCAAAACCATAATTGAGCTGCCTGAGGGGATTAAATTCCTTATCCCTTTGTCCAAATAGGTTGGAGAGATTTTTGTCTCTTCTCTGGAAACCTGAAGAGAAATCGATTCACTTTCTTCCCAAAATGTGTTTTTTCTATGACGTATTATTGAAAAAGGAATCCTATTTTTGTGGAGACTTTCCATTACTTGAATTGTCTGGAAGGTGAAATATTAGAATTTAAGTTAAGATGTAAATTCATTGGCGTAGATGATAGGGAGTCATGAAAATATCGAATTGGCATTTTTCCTTGTTTTTAATCACAAATAACCCTTCTTTGATCATATACAACCCTCTTTAGTCATATTCACCCTCCTTCCATTATATTCACACACCATTTATTCATATTCAACGCCCCTTTAGTCATGTTCAACCCTCCTTTAATCTAGTACAACTTTCACACAACCAAATACAACCCTCCTTTGATTATATTCCACCTTCCTTAAATCGTATACAACCTTTTTAGTCATATTCAGGCTTCATTTGATCATAAACAACATTCATTTAACCACACTCAACCCTCCTTTGATCAGATGAAACCCTCCTTTATTCATATGCAACCTTCCTTTTAATCAGCCTCCCTTTAACCCTTTACAACCCTCTTTTAGTCATGTCCAGTTCCGCTTTAATCATAAACAAGCTTCCTTTAATCATATTGCACCCTCTTTTATTCATATGCAACCCTTCTTTAACCAAATGCAATCCTCCTTTATTCGTATTTAAACCTTCTTGTAGGGTTATTAATAAATATGGTTCTGGAAAATTACACCTTTCACAAAGTTCGTTAGGTTACTATACTTCTCTTGAAACCTTTTCCATATTGTGCAAAAATCTACTAATGCTGTTTCATTTGTTTATATCCACATGTAACTCATGTCTGGTTTGAAAAGATGTAAAGGTTAGAAATTGTGAGAAATGGTCCAAATCAAGTCTCCATTAATCCTCATTTAGCATAATATACCCTATATTTATCCATAGTCTCATCTATAGAAATGGATTCAAGGCATTCTCTATTCCTGTGTGTGTTTTAGTAGTGATACAGATTTGAAGACAACTCTCTCTCTCTCTCTCTCTCTCTCTCTCTCTCTCTCTCTCTCTCTCTCTCTCTCTCTCTCTCTCTCTCCCAAAACCGATGTTTTTCACTTTCTAAATATTCCCCTCTCGAAGATGATGACCAGATGTCGCAGACTTCAAAAACGAAAGCAACTAGAACACCTTTGTTCTTTGCTGTACAACTGCTTTGCTAGTCTTTGTGGAATCCTTTTTGTTTATTTGTCTTGCAACTTTCATCATATAATAGACAAGAGAGCTAAGAAGAGTGGAATCCATTCCAATAAACAGGACTACATACTAAAACGAAAATGTAATAATCAAACTAGGGTTTTGTACACGCCTAAAAAAATTCTACTGTAGAGTTAATGTATTATCAAAATAATTTTTTATATGATTATTCCTGTAAATAACTGTGAACGTAATGATATTGCAGTTAAGTTAATTGGTATTTCATTAAATGAAAATATAAATCACGAATAATACATTAGAAGTTATCATGGAAAATAATTTTCCCAAATATTACGATG
>NC_061090.1:35173292-35175792 GCF_015104395.2 Macrobrachium nipponense | reverse complement strand
GCTGGTCAGTCGTTGGATGGGTGACCGCTCTCCTTGGCGTTGATTCCTTGGGAAAGGATCTTTACCATAATTTCCTCAGTCTTCTCAGCTGTAAATTAGTACCTATTCCTGATAGGGGTTAAATAGCAAAACCCAGCAATGATGGAATGAAATGAAGGATTCAACGACAACGACAACAGAGGAGCTTCGTCCGGCAGCCGGATATTCAGCCCAATTGAAGGGCAAGACGGTCAGGTACTTGGAGGTCGTCATCCAGCATCTGACCACCACAACGACAGTAACATCCTAGAAACGGGGCATAATAATAATAATAATAATAATAATTAATAATAATATAATAATAATAATAATAATAATAATAATAATAGACTTCTGAATTTCATTTTATGAGGTCACATCTTTCCCATGTGACAATTTCACTGACATCGAATCGTTGTCTACTGGTTTCTACTCGCTGTCAACTAACCTTTAGCTAGTTTTAAAAATTCTCTTAGTTTATAAAAGGAGAGGATATGAAAAGATAATCATCGTGCATCAGTGATCATCATAACCTCCACCTTCCAGTTCATTCGTTACTTACTATCCACTGTCATCCAACTTAATGTTTGGAGCCTTAGGATAGAAATGAATGACCCCGAGAGAGAGAGAGAGAGAGAGAGCGAGAGAGAGAGAGAGAGAGAGAGAGAGAGAGAGAGAGAGTATGATAGTATCCTATTTTCATTTCTAACTCTTCCCTGGGTCTCAAAGTAGAGCCTGGAACTTTAGATTAGGTTCCAAGTGAATTGTTGGAAGGAAATTATCTCCGGAAGACAATACCGAGTTCAGTTTTGTGACCTCATAAAGACTCAAGGCAAAATTGATTTTCTTTTGTCTTTCCAAATGGAATTCTCTCTCTCTCTCTCTCTCTCTCTCTCTCTCTCTCTCTCTCTCTCTCTCTCAGCTGGTGGTCCATTCTCTGAGGTTGTCAGTCGTTAAGAAAGCTGATTTCAACTTGTTCTTTTCTTTAAAATTTTATTTTACTTCCTCACATTTCTCACGTAGGAAAATTGCACGTTTCCCTCTCTCTCTCTCTCTCTCTCTCTCTCTCTCTCTCTCTCTCTCTCTCGGTTGGTGGACCTTTCATTTGGGGTAACATTCTTCAAGCGAATCGATTTCCATTTGTACTGTGGAATCTTTTCCAGTTTCCTTTCCTCCCTTTTGGGCTCTCTTCCTCCAAAAACCTCTCTCTCTCTCTCTCTCTCTCTCTCTCTCTCTCTCTCTCTCTCTCTCTCTCCAGACCGTTATCCCTCCTAAGATAATTCCATCTTTAGGCAAATAGATTTTTTCTCGCCCTTCAACCTCATGTCCTAGTAATTAATCCCAGGTGTGTCATAAAGATTAAATGTTTTCGTGCCAGTCTTTTGTCTCCTTTCTTTCTGTATTCCCACCCGCTCCCCATCGCCCACCCCCGCCCCCCCCATCCTCCCACCCACAAAAAAAAAAAATGGATTAAGGAAGAATAAAAAACAAGAGAAAGCGAGGCAAGTAATCTGCAGGGAGGTTATAGGAGATAGAAAAATTAATTTTCATTTTGTCTCGAGTCTGTCTTATCCAAGATCTGCCTCGCTTCATAACCTCTAATTGAAATAGTCTGGAGTTTTATTTTATGAAGAAGAAGCAGCAGCGACAATTGGAATTCTTGGCGCTGAGCTTTGCTGTCGAGACATTAAGTTGTGTCCGGTTTTAGTTCAGGAATTTTTTGCAGAATAGATTGCAGGTTTATACCATTTAAATAAAGGTGAGTAATTAAATGGTTCTAATTGAAATAAATGATTATTGAGGCAAAAAGGAGAAAAACAAAGATTTTATTTATTTTGGTAACGAAATGGCACAAATGAAAATTCATGTTTATTAAGCAAAATGGGAGAAAAATGCAGATTTATCCTCGTTTCGTTTACGAAGCTTAAAAAAATATGTAAAGTGAAGATTAAGTGGTAACTTTAAAAACATTGTAGCCATTTAAATCTGAGCGAGTGATTAAATGGCTTTAATGACAATGGAGGTTTATTAAGCAAAAGTTTAGGGAATAATATATAAATATTTAAACTTTATGGTTTAGGAAGTTAAAAAAGTTATGCAATTATGTAGATTAGATAGATGTTTAAAGGGCCTATGCCATTTGAATAAAGATGAGTGATTAAATGAATCATAAAAATCAAGGTTTAATAAAAAAAAAATTGTCAGAAAACATTAACAAAGATTTAACTTTATTTAGTTTACGAAATTCAAAAAAATTAATGCAATAATGAAGGTTAAATGGCTAGTTTAAAGGGAATGTGCCATTCAAAACAAAGTGTTATTGAATGGCTTTCATGGAAATCAAAGTTTAAGCAAACTGAGAGGAAAATAAAGTTTAATCTTCATTTAGTTTAGAAAAATTGAAAAAAATGCAATCATTAAGATTAAATGTTTAGTTTAATGGCTCACGCTATTTAAGTGAAGGCGAGTGATTAAATGACCA
>NC_061090.1:35150792-35158292 GCF_015104395.2 Macrobrachium nipponense | reverse complement strand
TCTACCTACCACCTCTTACTCCCTGTTTCAGCAGTGATATATAGACATCAAAATGAGTTAAAATACATAATGGCTATTTCAGCTACGTTTATTTTGTATAGTAGTTTCTCTATGCTTCTTATTTCTTACTTTTCATCTGTACTCAAATTGGCTATTAAAACGCCAAATGGGGGATTCATGTCAAAAGCGCGGTATTTGTCAAATTGAATACATTATACAAAATGCAGTACAAATTGGTTCTTACTGCATTTCGTATATATTCATTTGACAAATACCACGTTTTATTTTACATGAATCCCTAATTTGGCGTTTTAATACCCAATTCGAGTACAGAAGAAAAGTCAGTAATAAGAATAAAGAAACTTCTATACAAAACAAACGCGGCTGAAATAGCCATTATTTTCAATGAAACCTGTATTGATGAAGGTCTTCTTCCAGCAAATCAAAATAAACAAAGGATAAGTTAATCCCTGGTGGAACTTCAGTCCTTACCCAACCCCCAGTAAAGAGACCATCTATTCTTTCAATATACTATCCTACAAAATTTCTTACCTATTCATACATAAGCTATTCAATTTGTATAAAGGCACACTATCTTAGATCAAGTTTCCTACTTTGCATTAACTTAACCTTGCTTTTATTCAATATTCTCTCTCCATCCTCCTGAAATCAGATATTAAAAAGAATACGCCAAAATGTCTAAAGTAATTAACACGGAGATGGCACCAATTGAATAATTAATTATTAATTCCAGTTTGACTTATTTCCTTTTGCAAGGGCTTATTAGCATCTGGCCCTTCGACAGGAACTAAAAATAAGGATATTCTGAGACACGAGAGAGAGAGAGAGAGAGAGAGAGAGTGTGCGAATATTATAGTGAAGTTTAATGGTTTTATGCAATTTGTGATTTCCCTATTAGAACAGACGTGGTTAGTCAGTGCATTAGCATACTTACATGCTCACGTAATCGCATGATCACGTGTAGTGCCATAAGCATATATATATATAATATATATATATATATATATATATATATATATATATATATATATATATATATATATATATATATCTATATATATATATATATATAATATATATATTATATATATATATATATATAATATATATATATATATAAATATATATATATATAATATATATATATATATATATATATATAATATAGATATATATATATATATATATATATATATATATACGTATATATATATATATATATAATATATATATATATAATATATATATATATATATATATATATATATATATATATATATATATATATAGATAATATCATATATTTATATATCTATATATATATATATATATATATATATATATATTATATATATATATATATATATGTATAATATATATATATATATATATGTATATATATATATATATATATAAATATCTATATATATATGATATATATATATATATATATAATATATACATATGATCACGGGAAAAAGTACATAGGTTTTTTTTTTAAAGTAACCAATGCTGCTGTAGTGACCATAACGGCGAATTGTGTACCTGAAAGTAACTCAACTGTGGTGAATTAAAGATCGGTCAAACAGAACACTTTACCATAACTGCATCTTCCGTTTCTATTTCACTTTGCATTTTTTACAAAAATCTTGCTCATTAACGATTACCATATGCTTGCCATCGGGTGCGTTCGTCCCCTGAACTTATTTAAACTCAGATTTCTGCACTATGATCCTTGTGTATATATTGCAGAGAGGTCTTATTCTGATGTATTTCTGAGACGACGCTTTAATGCATATTTATGACCGCTTAATGCGCCAAGGTGTTATATCCTTCAGATGATTTTGCGAGTAGTTGTTCTCTAATGAGTTGGAGAGGATCTGCTTAAAGAGGGTCTAAGGTACATAATAAAGAAGTAAATGAGAATTGTGATGTAGCTGATGTTTTTTCTCAGTTTTGTTTTGGTTCACAGAGAAATTAGCTTTTTGGAATAGAGTTGGTATATATGAATGTGTAAATAGCCATACGATTTTATAAATGATTATATGTCCATATCGGGTAAATGGGAATGCAAGATCGTCATAATCCAACTCTTATAGGATCTGCACATACAGGCATATACAAATTACAATTATACTCTCTCTCTCTCTCTCTCTCTCTCTCTTTTCTGTTTGCCATTATTTCTCTTGTAGTTAATATAAGGTATTATTATTATAGAACCTATATCTAGGTGTGGGTAGTATTTGTATATGGTAGTAAGTAATTACTGATATAATTAAGTCATTTATAATAGTATATAATAATTATATAATATATAATAGTTAATACTATTACTTTATTGAGATTATATATATAACGTATATGATATTATAGTATATATGTGTGTGTATGTAAACATATGAAGACTGATAATATGATATAATATGATATGTATGAGACATTGTTGTATGTCACATGCTTTGAAATTCCTTAGAAAATTGGGGAGTCATCGTTTTTAGCTTCCCATGGAGACAGAGGACATCTCAGCTTAGAAATGCTGATATGTCTTGTTGGATTGTGTGACATTATAATCCTTACCTAGGCAGGTCAATGCTCGTCTGTCGTTATGGGCGTTTGTCAGAGGTGACTTTGAAACCAGTTACGAGTGGTTTCAGGGCGTGAACGAAGGGTGTGAGTTTGTGTGTATGTGTGAGCCTCTTTCGTTCATAATAGCATGTAATTAGCCAGAACCATAGAGTCTCTTACGGGGAGAGAAAGAGCCGGGATGGCTCTGCCAACGTGTTTCTATTTGGTGAAGTGAAACTGGCTGAAAATGGGTAAGAATTACTGTGCTTTAGCCAAAGGTGTGGCTTGACTGTATTTTTGATATTTTGTAAAGATGTTCTGTTTAATTTAATCTTTTGACTTTGTATTTACAATTGTGTATGCTTATAGTTTCTTCCTCCTGTTCTTTTAAACAGGCGGTTCTAGTGGAGGGAATGGTTCTAGTAGAGGGAACTATATTCTGGTGAAGAGTGGAAAATGGTGATGACTAATTACTGAATAGACTGCTAATTACCGGGGGGTTATCTGAGTTATTTGAACTTTGAGTTATCATTCCACTTAATCATCTTGTAAGAATCCAAGTCATTCAATTAATACTTTGCTTTAAATAAATGTATATTTTTGTAATGCACAACTCTGATTTGATGACCTAATTAAATGGAGGGGAGGTATAACGGGAGAGTGAGAGAGAGAGAGAGAGAGAGAGAGAGAGAAGAGAGAAGAGCAGTTTCCAGTCAAGAGAGAGAGAGGGAAAATGTGTTGCCAAAACCTAGTGCTGGTGCTATGGCTTTTGCTACCAAAATGAATAACGGGGATACTTGGTGTCCGGTTATTAGTTGGTTGCTAGCGGTGTTTGAACGAAAAAAGCCTTTTGTCATATTAGATGCTCTTTTCAGAGTGTCTGGTTGTGGAAATGTGTTAGTTTTTCAGCTAGTAGGTGACATGTGATGATATATATCCATCCGTGGGGATGTGGTACTGAGAGAAATGAATTCAATTAGGCTCAGGAAATTCGCCCGTCGCGAGACATTGCAATCTCTGTGGCAGTCAGTTAGAACTACAATTTTGTGAGTGCGGTCCCCGAGACGTTAGAGTGTGTGTGTATTGGGTGTATTTTTTTCCTTTCGGGCTCTGTTTAGCGGTCGGGTTTTTTCTGATTTGAAGGTCGCAAGTGTTACGGTGTGTTGTTTTTGAGGCCCTGGTGTTTTTTTAAGTGAACAATTTTAATGGGGCAGTATATTTCCCTCAAAGCAGCAAAAAGTAATAAGTTTTATCTTAGCGCATGTTTAGAAGCGATGCATTCGTCTTTGTTTTATTACATACGTGTGTATATGAATGGTTTTCATACATGCAATACTGTTGCTTGAATTGCATTCTTTGCCTCAGAGACAGAGTGCCCTGCTCATGTATACACAGTCAGCGCAATTTCTGCTGAACAACTGAGGGGTAGTGCAAGGGGAGGGTAGTGGTGTCTTTCATGGGGGGAATGCTTGACGGGAAGGGTGAAGTTTTTTTTTTTTTTAGTGGGAGTGAAGTTTTTTTTTTTCTTTGTGTCGGGGCAATGGTGGCGAGTTTGGCCTTGGATAGGAAAGTTCAATGCCGTCATATCAGCTGATAACAACTGGGAAATTATATGACATGCCGGTAGGGTTTTTTTTTTAGAAAGATTTTTTCTTTCTCTTGAGTGCAGAGGAAATGGAAATGAAATGCATATGAATGTGGTGCAAGTTTTCCTTATGCTTTGGAGAATGTTTTTACGCAATGTTAGAGGGCATAATTATAACTGGGGTTTCAGAGATTACTTTTAATGGGGATTTGATTGGTGATGTGGAGATTACTTTAAAATGGTGGTGAATGGTGATGCCTGGTGTTGCTGGGTGGTGATGTGTTACTTTTGATGACTGGTGATGATTTGTAATGATACCTGGGCATGATGAGTTGTGTTGATTTTGGTGTGGAATCGAGATAAATACTGGGGAAATAGCAATATTTATGCTTTTACTGGTGTTACTGGAGATATTTACGTGGAGGTACTTAAGTAGAATTATTATTACTGGAGATATTTATGGGGATTCTGTCAGAGTTCATGTTGGTAATGATTTTTGGGGAATGTGCCAATGATTTTATGGGTGGTGATATCAATTTCTGGTGCATTTTGGGGAATTTGATGATAGCAATTTTGATGATACTGATAGTTGGTGATTCTGATACTTGATACTGGTGAATGGGCGAGTACTAATTTTGGTGATACTAGCAAGTACTAATATTTGGTGATACTACTGATACTGGCGAATTCTGATACTGATAATTCTGATACTGGTGTTAATTTTTTTTTTTATACTAACATGGGTGTTGTAATGATACTAAGGGTGGTGTGTTTTTTTGTGAATGTGGGAGGAAGTAACGACACAATTTTTTTTTTCCTTTTTTTTATGAGTTCAGTAGATAATTGCTTGAAGTCTATGTGAGTCACAGATGTTACAGGTGTCACGGGAAAAATTATCAGTGCCATTAGTTTTTCTTTTCCTTTTTTAGACGTTAGCCATCGCTGACGTAAGTTTTTTTTTTTTTTTATCATGGGTGAGTTTGAATTTATTTTTCTCTCCAGTTTGTGTGAATTTTTAATATCTCAGTTTGTGACTTGGAGTCATTGATTAGGAATGTGTTTGTGATTTCAGCTGTTTGATGCTGCAGAGAGATTCATTGGAGAATTTTTGCATTTTCTAATGCATAAATAGTGGCACTACAATTCTTTTTTCCTGGATATTTGTGTTCCAGATATTGTTGGCCTTTTGCACAATTGTGTTTGTTGCAACTTTGCCAGAGATAGGAAACTTGGTTAAGTTTCTATTGGCCTATGCCATCGTGCATATGGAGAAGTCTTTGCTTAGACACTTTATATTTGGAGTTCTGTAATAATGAGTTATGGCACACTGATGATTTTTTCTAGAATTTCCTGGGCAATCTTATTTGCCAAGTTTTTGCCCTTTCTCAGCAGTTATGCTAAACAGAACGTTTATAGGTTTTGACTATAAGATTGAGTTATTTTCCTCGAGAATTGGAAATATAATATTTTGGCCTTTTGATATTTTTAATTTTTTTGGAGATATTCCACAGTTTAGGCCTATGTTGGTGACAGCTATGTAGTTCAATTATTTTGCAGCCATTTTTTTTTTTTTTTTGCAAACAGAAACCTTTTTGAGGAGACATGGGGCAATATTTTTAAGTGTATCAGTTAGATGCTTTGAGTGCATTTTTTTGGAGACGGAGTTTAATTTTTTATTATCCAGCTTGGAGTGTAATAATCTTGTTTTTTGGAGACTTTATTTATTCCACTTGTGATTGTTGGTGAAAGAGAGGGAATATGTGCTCTGGGGTTATTAATTAAATGGAGGAAATATTTGTATTACGGAGTGTGTGTTTATTATTAAGTGGTGTTATATATATATATTATATATATATATATATATATATATATATATATATATATATATATATATATATATATATAATATATATATATATATAGATATTTTATATATATATATATATATATATATATATATATCTAATACTGGGGATGGCGTTAATTTTTGGGGGTGACTTTCTTTTTTTATGGTTATGATTTTTGGAGTTGAATTTCTGGGGTTTTACGAGCCTAGAGAGGGGTTCTGTGGTTCTTTTGGTTTTGTGACTAATTGGAGGTGAATGGCATTACGGCGTTGCAGTCTTATGAGTCCCTATGGAAATGTTGCATTTTTTGTATTCACCAGTGGGTTATTTTTGGCGGCATATAATTGCTGAATTGTGATTATACGGTAGTTTTATTCCGAATAGGTGATAATTTTTTTATATAATTGGGCAGTATCATTTATGGGGAAGTTATGTCTTTAAGGAAAATTTTTGAGTATATTGGTGATTTCCTGGAAATAATTTTTGTGAATTGTGCCGATGTAATGTCAGTATAGAACTTTTCTTTGAGAATCATGGATTTCTGAAGTTGCAAGTCTGATTAGACTTTTCTATACTGCATTTCGAGCACCTGACGTGCCCGCAGGTGGATTTTTTTTGCTGATAATACTATGATGAGTTTGGATGCTGACTCTTTTCCTCTAGTGTCGATTAGAGTTTTGCACTATTCTGAGAGATGCTGATTTTGGCATTTCATGGTGATGTATCTGCATAAGGGGATTGGTTCTGGCCGTTTCCGGTAGATGAAAAGTTGCGATGGCAAAATTCCATGACGATACATATCGCATTTATGGGGAAAACACTGGCTTATGTATATTATATATATTGTAGGATGGAGAAAGTTCACTTATTATTTTTGTTATTACCTTTTTTTTCTTCTTTTCCTTTTCTTATGAGAGATGTAATTGGTGTTGAGCTTTAGATAGCATTTCTTTTTGGACAGGAAATATGATTTGTCGGGGTTTGTGAATTGCATAAATAGGCGTTTGACATTACGTCTCATCAAGATTAATTATACGAGCAGTAAAAGGGCTTTTGCTGTTAGACAGTAAAGAGTTTTACTGATTTTGTGGGTTGTTGAAATATCAGAGCTTGAGAGAAAATTTTCAGTGATAATTTCGGGCTCATTACTTTTTTTTTTTTTTTTTACTTGTGAGAATTTGTGAGTTTGAAATGTGATGACAGAAGTCCGTGGGGTTTCTGTGAGTTCTGGGTGAGGTATGTGGTAATGTATGAATTTTGAGAATTAAGTTCAAGAACTTAATATGTTTTTTTGCGGGGTTGTGATAATGCCTTATGATTTAGCGATCCTATAGAGTTCCTTCGTGAGTTGAAGTTAGAAATTAGTTCAGTGGTCTTATTAAATGGGGTTAATTGGGAGACGTTCAGTTAGTATTTCTGGGAATATTTGAGGTCATTATTTGATAGAAGTATGTCTGGGGTTAATTCTTCTTTAATTGACCG
>NC_061090.1:35145082-35150292 GCF_015104395.2 Macrobrachium nipponense | reverse complement strand
GCGAAGTTTAATTGGTATTCGAGGAAAACAGAAGGCAATGAGAGCTATAATAGCGGATGGATGTCCCATTGCGTGATTACTTTTACAAGGGGGAGGCGATGACTGATGTTTACATTCCGGTAGATTCTGATGGCATAAAGGCACATACAGACAGCATATATATATATATATATATATAATATATATATATATATATATATAATATATATATATATATATATTATGAGTACACACACACACACACATATATATATACTATATATATATATATATATATATATATATATATATATATATATATATACATATATATATATATATATATATATATATATATATATATACATATACATACATATACACGTATGGCATATATACACTACACGCACACACACACACACACATATATATATATATATATATATATATATATATATATATATATATATATATATATATATATATATATATATGTGTGTGTGTGTATATATATATATATATATATATATATATATATATATATATATATATATATATATATATATATATATATATATGTGTGTATATATATATATATATATATATATATATATATATATATACACATATATACATATACATACTATACATATGCATATATACACTACACCACACACACACACACACACACACACACACATATATATATATATATATATATATATATATACTATACATATAATATATATATATATATATATATATATATAAAAGAGTCCTACTCAATAGTTCGTCTAATCCTTTCAGGAACAACAGTTGATAGTAAATCCTTAAAAGGATTAGCATGTGACAGTAACAAGGGGAGGTTTATTCTAGTCTATACACCGAAGCCCCTGAGCCTCAAATTGCATAAGTGAAAACCGCCATTAATCAAAAGGAACATGGATCTGAAAACCAAACCAACATCAAATGAGAGAAGGGTATCTACCCATAAGAACACAATCCTACCAAATGAAATTCACATATAATGAATGAACCATTCATTATATTAACTACAAGAAAGATGGTGAAAGCAAACCAAACTAAAACCAATCCCATGTGATGCGAATGTTTTTACCCAAAACCAACAATCAAATGTGCCAAACGGAAGGAGACCGGGCAAAAAACCAAGCCTAAACAAATAAGTGAGTTTATATTCATCAATCCTTCTCTTTTGTTCCAAAGCTTTGTCGAGCGTTTGTTTGACGGCCTAAGATCCCTTATCATACTATAATGGGCGTAATGTCTGTCTGTCTGTCTGTCATTCAATCACGGCCAAACGGCTGGTCAGATGGGCATGAAACTTGGCAGGGTTATGGTGGGGACCCCTAAGATGGTTTATAATGGGGTTTTATCCAACCTACCCCCCTCCTTTGTAGGGGGTTCGGGGTGAGAAGGGATTCCCTGAAACGCAGAGTCAAAGTAATAGGGTCTGCTCACGAAGCGGTACTAAAACCTATCCCCGCCCCTTGTGAAACGTCATCAGTTGGAAAAGGACCATATCTTTATGAAACTATATTTACGATAACATTTTCATATAACTATTTTTGCGATGGCGTTTTTTTACATAAATTTTTCCTTTTCCATTTCATGTTTCCGTATACTACGTTAAATACAAAGAATGCTTTTCAAATGATATATAAGCACATTACAATTACGATTTACTTCAAAAGTAACAAGCGCGCACAGAAAAAAATATCTACGCAAACAAAAAATGTGCAATTACTTCATCCGTCAACCTACATAACATTCATGTTTCGTAGCGAGCTGACTAAATGAAAAATGGATTAGAAAGCTGATAAAATTTACTACCTAATGCATAAATAAAATGATAGGCGTTCTCAGAATTTTCGAGGGAATTCTTGGTCAAAAGACGGACCAAAATTTTTAAATTTATGTAAATATTTAACCACATTTTTTCTTACATAATTTTCATCTTATTTACGTTTTGCTATTATACATGTAAAAGTACAAAGAATGCCCTTTCAATTTTTATATGACACATTAACAATTACAAATTTTTCAAAACAAACCATAATCGCGCACAGAAAAAATATATCTACGCACACACAACAATATAAAAAATAGCGGTCGTGAGAGATCTAAAATCTAGCCCCGCCCCTTGTGAAATGTCATTAGATACATCCAGCCAGACTGACGAATAAAACTTTTTGTACTTTTTCGAAAAATATTATAATCGTTTGAAGCATGCATAATTTAATACCTTTATGTAGACAGTTTTGTTTTATATGTAAACTATGTGTTCGGGAAGTATATTATGTGATATGAAGTGCTAATGAGAAATTTGCTGGAAGTGTTCCCTGTATCATTTTCTTCATCATTTATTCCTTTGGATACCCTTATACGGATATGATGTAATTCTTATACTTTTGATATGTTTTCTTTTTGTGGCCAAGTCGTGCAAAATGCAACTGCCATTTTTTACACTGCCTGTATCCATATTTTCTTTGTAATTTATTGCATAAACAAAATAATATTCACGATAAGATTTTGAAAAATATAATTTAATCTATCATCTAAACTTTATCATAAAAAGTTGCTTTTGAAAAGTGAGGTATGAACACAGACAGAACTAAATACATTTCTTAAGAATTATTAAAATCTTGATAATATTACTACCTGAGAGAGAGAGAGAGAGAGAGAGAGAGAGTTAGTTGTCATGTTAAAAGAAAAGGACTTGAAGAGAATACAGCAAACCAGTATATAGTAAGTAAATAAATAAAGTAAAGAAGAAAACATATGAAGAAAGCTGGAGTAGCTATGTGTGTTCAAAACTGGTATATTTTGTGCAATAAAAACAAGGTTTTTGGTGACTAAATGAGAGAATGGTATTAAAAAAATCAAATATGTGACCTCTACAGATTTTCATCATCAAGATTATTATGAAAAAACACCACGATATGGATTAAATGTATTTAAAAACTAAGGGTTCTTTAAGAAATTCAGTGGAGAAACACAGGAGGGTTACTCTTGTTGACGTCACAGTATTAGCTCCGCCCCCGCTGCCGAGTAGAGCAGACCCTATATACTTTGAATGGTTATTAAAAAGCATGTGACCTTTTTACAGTTCTATCAGATTTTATAAATTAAAAAAAAAACCATGCGATATGGATTAAATGTAATACAAAATAAAGCTCTTTAAGACATTCAATGGAGGAGACGCGGGTAGTGTTACTCTTCCGACGTCACAGTATAGCTCCGCACCCACTGCCGAGTGAGCAGACCCTATACTTTGACTCTGCTGAAAACGGAGCTGTTTCGGGCCGTGAAACGGGCGAGGCTGGTCATTCTGTCACTTCGTTACTTTACGATTTTTCATACATAATTTATGTACAACTTCCCTGGAGAAAGTCGCAAATATTCAGCTCGAAAACACAAAAGAAGATGAAAATTATCATCAATATCCGCAAGATTTTTTGAATAACTTAAATCCCATCGGGACTGACCAGTGCACAAAATAACGTTGAAGAGTACTGCCCGGAATAATGTTGCTTCGGAATTTCGATCCTGCCAATGGACCATTGCAACGGAACGAGGTACACGTTATGGAGCTAAACTCCCACGTCATCGAAGCAGTGATAGCGAACGGGTCCGATGAGCATGAATCTTTGTAGGTGTATAGCGAGGGGACCCCCAAGGTGGTTTGTAATGGGGTCATCCTACCATGCCCCTCCCCACACCCTTTAAAACCCTGAAAGTACCCCCCCCCCCCCACCCCCCACCCCCTTAGCCCCCCCCCACCCAATTCACATAGATCGTCCAACTAACGCAGAGCTACGCATAGCGCGACCCGTTGAAAATTAGGTCGCATCACTTGACTACGTCACTGATATGACTATGTTAATTATACACCACGATTATTTGACTGGCAGACTGGCAAAATAGTTTCGAAGAATATAAGTCGGACCCGCTTTTTTTAAGCGAAAGAGTTCAGTTAGCATTAATTAAATAAAATAAATTTAACATAAATAAAGTTGTTCATTCTTGACTGGCAGACAGACGAAATAGAGGCGTTTAATAAACGTCGGTTAATTAGCGAGCAGAAAACATTGGAATATGAGTTGTATAGACGACTCAGAATAATTGAAACTTGAATTGAACCTTGAACTCGCTAAACGCAGATACAGGACATCCGTGGTACACAAGTGGCTTCGGTAAAAAGTCCTAAGTAAGAGAACGGCATCCTACGTGAACAGGTTGAATAACACCTGCCACGATGAAGTGAAGGGTCGTTACGTGAGACCTGCATAGTGACTGCTAAAAAGCGGGCTCGCGGTTTCCGGCTTAGTAAATCCAGCCTACTATGAGATTCAGGGCCTCTGTAACACGGTTTTTTCGCAATAACTTTTTATCTATGCATTTCATAAATATAACGCTTATTCAGAATACACATTATATGTACACATAAATTTTGACTGCATTCTGCATTACGTAGGTTGAATAAATTTGGTACTTACAATGTAAAAGTGACTTTTTTTGAAGACGGGGCAACTTACTCAGAGAAAAGGTTTTGAACGCACTCGTTACGTAACTTATGACAGCATTTCTTCCCTCTTTCTCGATGGATGATTGATTGGCTATACGTAACGAAGGCTAAACCTCTGGCAACAATGACAAACAAATTTAAATACAAGCAAAGCAGCACACTTTTTAGAACTCTGAAACTTCTCCACTGATAATTGTCATAATGAACAAACCAACAAAATATGTTAATAAATACAAAAACACTTCGATTATTAGTCTAACTCCCAAAATAAGTTTCCTAAGAAATTACAGTCTACTTTATAGGTCACAATCAGATTGACAATATGTAGGGAATAGTTGGTAATTTTCAAAAACATAGTAGACAAGCTTGATTTGATAACTGCTATATCCAATGTCAAGCAATTTTTATTTATTGGCTATCTACCTATTTACTGAAAAAAAATAGCCGGTACCGTATTTTGGCTTTAAACCTTTATTAGTAATTATCGTCAGAATGATAACTTTATGAGGCTCCACCCACTTTGGCCTCGTTATAATTCAGGATAACACTGAAGGCTATCATGGGGCATTGTTGGAATACAAAAATTTAACTTCTGGCTATAAAAAATCATTTCTTTTCGAGTAGTTGTAAGAAGTGCTAAATGATCCTCGGAGGATCCCAGCAGTGGCCTAAACGTTTAAATTCA
>NC_061090.1:35135082-35140082 GCF_015104395.2 Macrobrachium nipponense | reverse complement strand
AAGCTAAAAGAACGTTTGGATTAGTCGAGTTCAACCTACGAAGCCACATCTGTCAAATCATTCCTACCACAAACTTCAATCCGTTCTAAGATTCAGCTCTTTTGAGAACTTCCATTTATCGCACCCTTCAAAAAAAAAAAAAAAAAAAAAAAAAAAAAAAAAAAAAAAAAAAAACTGCACGCTGTGCAGAAAAATCGATTGCGCCGAAGGGCATTCGGGGGATTTTTTATGTTTTTACCAAGTCGCGAATCTGTAACCTTTTCCGTATTGTCTTCATCCCAGGTTGATTTCCCTGAGCTGTAAATAAAACACACACTAGCACAGCCTGCATGTTTAATTTATATCACTCTGCAGATGTCATCCAGCCGTATTCTTTATCAAGTTAGGAAGACTCGACGTGAGAAACTTTTTAGCCTGGAGACGCAATTAACGCGATGCTAATTGAGAACAGAATTCGAAAAGGACTTTTTCGAAAACAGACATAGGCAAAAAGTTCTTTGTAGTGAGGTCACGAGTGATAAATAAGTAGGGTGAGTTACGAAGATATTGTAATTTGAATGAATGGGTAACTAGATGTTAATACATTTTAATGTCTGTTATTAAAGATGTGATACGTCAACAAAAGACATTAGGCATAAATTGAATGAAAAAGACGTGGAGATCTGTGATCGTAATAAAACATGTAAAAGAAAAATAATAAAAAAGTGAGATTATTAGATTAGAAAAAAGCTGATAATCAAAATATACAACTTCAAAAAAAGACCTTAATAAAAAATTGTCAAAGAACATTAGTGAAAAGTGAGGTTATGAAATTAGTAAAAAGCTGATAATTTAAGATAAAACTTCAAAATAGGTATAAAAACTGTGCTTACTGGTAAGAGCTGATTACGTTGATATCCAAATTCTTGAACTTTCTCTTGTTCCAATATTCCCTATCTTTCTTTTCACGGCAGTTTCTATTGGTCATCTTTATTGAATCCTGAAATGTGAATCAGTGATCTAGCAATTAATAATAATAATAATAATAATAATAATAATAATAATAATCGACCTCTGAATTTCTTTTTATGAGGTCACATCTTTCCTAAGTGTTAATTTCACCGACATCGAATCGTTCTCTACTGATTTCTGATCGCTGTCAACTAACCTTCAACTAGTTTTAGAATTTTTTTTTGTTTTTTTAGTAAAAAAGGAGAGTTTATGAAAAGAAAATCATCGTGCATCAGTCAATCAGCATTACCTCCACCTTCCAGTCCATTCATTACTTACTATCCACTGTCATCCAACCTAATGTTTAGAGCCTTAGAAGAAGAATAAATGATGAGAGAGAGAGAGAGAGAGAGAGAGAGAGAGAGAGAGAGAGAGAGAGTGAGAGAGAGAGAGTATTCTAACTATTGCCGGAGTCTCAAACGAGAGCGTTCCATATAGATTGTGAGAGGGGAATTATTTTCGGAAGACAATACCGAGTTCAGTTTTGTGACCTCATAAAGATTCAAGGCAAAACTGATGTTCTTTTGTTTTTCCCAATGGAATTCTCTCTCTCTCTCTCTCTCTCTCTCTCTCTCTCTCTCTCTCTCTCTCTTTGTCATGGCGGGTCCATTCTCTGGCGTCGTCAGTCGTTAAGAAAGCTGATTTCAACTTGTTCTTTAAAATTTCATTTTACTTCCTCACATTTCTTACGTAGGAAAATTGTACGTCTCTCTCTCTCTCTCTCTCTCTCTCTCTCTCTCTCTCTCTCTCTCGGTTGGTGGACCTTTCTTTTGGGGTAATATTCTTCAGGCGAATCGATTTCCATTTGTTCTGAGGAATCTTTTCCAGTTTCCTTTCTTCCCTTTTGGGAAAAAGGCATCTCTCTCTCTCTCTCTCTCTCTCTCTCTCTCTCTCTTCCTCTCTCTCTCTCGGCTCTCATCTCTCTCTGCCGAGACCCCGTAATCCCTCCCTAAGATAAGTCCATCTCAGGCAAATAGATTTTTTCTCGCCCTTTCAACCCCCATGTTCGTTCGTTAATTAATCCCAAGCGTTGTCATTAAAGATTAAATGTTTTCGTGCCAGTCTTTTGTCTCCTTTCTTTCTGCATTCCCCCCAACACCCCAACCCCCTCCACCCTATTCCATATCCCCTTCCCCCACAAAAAATGGAATAAGGAAGAATGGGAAACAAGAGAAAGCGAGGCAAGCAATCTGCAGGGAGGTTGGGAAATAGAAAAATTCATTTTCATTTTGTCCTGTGTCTGTCTTATCCAAGATTCCGTCTCGCTTCATAACCTCTAATTGAAATAGTCTGGAGTTTTATTTTATGAAGAAGCAGCAGCGGCGACAATTGGTGATTCTTGGTGCTGAGCTTTGCTGTTGAAACTTTAAGTTACACATCCTGTTTTAGCTCAGGAATTTTTTGGAGAATAAATGGCAGGTTTAAAGGGTTTATCCCATATAGATAAAGGCGAGTAATTAAATGGTTCTGATTGAAATCAAGGATTATTGAGGCAATGGAGAAAAAATCAAAGATTTAACTTATTTTGGTAATTAAATGGCTCAAATGAAAACTCATGTTTTATTAAGCAAATTGGGAGAAAAATTAATTTATCCTCTTTAGTTTACAAAGCTTACAAAAATATATAAAGTGAAGATTAAATGGTCACTTTAAAAAACTAAAGCCATTTAAATCTGTTCCAATAATTAAAGGACTCTAATGAAAATCGAGGTTTATTAAGTAAAAGCTTTAGCCTTTATATTTTAGGAAGTTAAAAAAAGTGATGTAATTATGAAGATTAGATGGATGTTTAAAGGGCCCATGTCATTTGAATTAAAGATGAGTAATTAAATGACTCATGAAAATCATGATCTAATACATAAAATGGGAGAAAACATAAACAAAGATTTAACTTTATTTAGTTTGCGTAATTAAAAAAAAAACATATGTAATAATGCAGATTAAATGGCCAGTTTAAAGGGTATATGCCATTCCAAACAAAGAGTAATTAAATGGCTTTCATGAATATCAAAAGTTTATTAAGCAAACTGAGAGGAAAATGATGTTTAACCTTCTGCTAGTTTAGGAAAAAAAATTATTAAGATTAATTGGTTAGTTTAACGGATCATGCCATTTAAATGAAGGCGAGTAATTAAATGAATACTAACTCAACATCAAGTAAGGGAAAAAGGTAAAGAAATTGGTAATAGCGGACGAAAAGGGGAGAGGAAGAGTGCAAGTGGATAAATCAACACAGGAGGAGGAAGAGGAGGAGGAATCAGAGAGAGAATTAGGAAAGACAAATGTCAAAATGACCCGAAGAATCAAAGCAAAAGAAGAACTGGGTCAATACGAGCAGTTTGATGCCTCCATCTTTTTAAAAGCCTTAGTAATCCATTTCCCCATTTGTCCTCTGCCCAAGTGAGACTCGGGTCAATGTTGGTGTCAGTGCTTCTGGCTTTTTTTTTATTCCCTTTCTTCTTTTTTTAAGTCAAAATAAAAATTTCCGTCCCTTAAGTTACCTTAAAGTTGTGCTTCACAACGACCAAAGTTCTCGACTTCGAAAGCAATTTTTTATTTGTTAGCATTTATCTATTTATTTATTTTTTTTTCTTTGCTGAAGGGGTAATGTTACTTAATACTTTCAAGATTCTATTTTCACGTTGTTTTCAATGGTGTTCTGATGTAATCTATAATTTCTCCTATTATCTTTATGGTCAAAAAGAACTTTCACAATAAATTCAAGAAGCTATACACATGTCTGCGAAGGAGTAAGGAAAAATTAAAATCACTACCTAAACTCTCTGAGAGAGAGAGAGAGAGAGAGAGAGAGAGAGAGAGAGAGAGAGAGAGAGAGAGGTTAATGTCCCAGCAACTATCTAAGTTATAAAACTGGTTTGAAAAGACGCTTTTTCGATACAATCAGCCATTAAAGGTCTGAAGGCGCTTCCATTAATCACCAAATGCTTTAAGTGGATCCATGGGGCGTGTAAGAACGTATGATAGAGAGAGAGAGAGAGAGAGAGAGAGAGAGAGAGAGAGAGAGAGAGGATAGTATCCTATTTTCATTTCTAGCGAGTTTTTTAATCGCTATATCTTTAAAATAAGTTTTTCCATATGACTAAATCCATTATGGTATCCAAACGTCCTATGACCTATCCATCTTTGTTTGATCATTTGCTTTTAATTTCACCTAATTTATCTTAATTTTCTCTTTTTTCATGTAATTTACCTAGTGCTTCTTCAATGGTATTCAGACACACAAAGGCCTAATCATCTTTATTCGATAATTTTGTTTTCTTTCAGTGTAAGAGTGCATTTGTGTGTGTGTGTTTGTTTGTGTTTGTGTGTGTATTCGCCTGCGTTCGCCAATTACGAAGTTGTGTCGCTATAAAACCAAGAAATCACAAAGACCTCAAAACCTAATCTTCTTACAAACAATTTCTCCAGGGGCTAACTGCCTAAGAGTCCCCCCTCCCCTTCCCCCACACCCCACCCCCCACCCTATCCGCCCCCCCCCCATCAATTCCATCAATCTCTCTTCATTTTCATAATGACTACGAACTGAGAAAAGAGAATGAGATCATATCAAACTGTCTGCAGGTCGCATGGAAATAAAAGATATAAATGCGATTCGTTCTGTATATCATTATGTCATTGTTCAATTTATGGTTAATACTCGCATAATTAGGAGTCTGATAATGGACTTAAGGTAATGCCGGGTTCATTAATGCGGCATTTTCCTGTTTCCTGTTTGACATTTTAACCATTTTTATGTCCCTGATCATTTCCATATTCTTCTGTCTGCCCAGCACTTTATGTCTGTCAATTTCGAGTTTTTTTTTTCACTGCAATTTCACTACTAAGAAATAAACACTACATATTTTTTTTACTACAATTTCTACATATACCAATAAGAAATAAACACTAAATGCTGCACATGTATCATCTATGAGAGATGGCTATTCAACATTGTAAGAGGTCGATTTAAAGATCAAGGTCAAATTCATTCCAAGAGGTCAAGGGTCATG
>NC_061090.1:35125082-35130082 GCF_015104395.2 Macrobrachium nipponense | reverse complement strand
CTCTCTCTCTCTCTCTCTCTCTCAATAAATTTGCGTAAAAGGTCAGGTAGAAACATAATATATATATATATATATATATATATATATATATATATATATATATATATATATATGACAGGTAAAAATGTTCTGTAACAACAGAATTCCATCTAATAAAAGGAGCCCATAAAAACACCAAAATGTAGAGAGAAAAGTACTATATTTCAGAGACTGCTGTCTCTCTCTTCAGGTATATGAATGAGAAAAGTTTACAGAAAAGGTGGTATTTATACACGAGATCCGTCCACAAGTAAGCCAATTTAGGTCACCCCGCTGTAATCTTCCTTTAATCTTCTTAAGCGTTGGTTGAATGAAAACTTCGTCGACGACATCTGAGATCCACGTGCCTTTTGAAATGTTCATTACCTGCTTCTCTTTATTAAGGCCGATTCCATCATTTGACTCTTGTACGCCGACAAATTCAGTCCGTTTATTCTATGGTTATGTTCATTTATATGGTTGAAAATAGCCGAGTTCTGTTGTCCATACCTAAACTTGACGTTTGTGTTGTATTAATCTCTGGGAAGTGATTTACCTGTAAATCCGCTGTAAGATTGGTCACAGTCTTGGCATGGATCTCATAGACAGAGTCCTTGGAGATGTCTTTGTTGGACGTTAATCAGGGATTGGCCTAAGGTGTTTGGGTAGGTAAATGCAAAAGGGTTGGATTCAGCAGTCTCTGAAATATAGTACTTTCTCTCTACGGTGTCTGGGCTCTTTTATTAGATATATATAGGGTATATATATATATATATATATATATATATATATATATATATATATATATAATCAAGCTACAATGTCCTTTAGTATCTAATTCGCTCTACCTCGGAATTAATATATTTTCATATATGCTTAACCGAAGGGGAATTTTTTACACGATAATAGATTTGCCTGCTCCCAGGCTTCATAGGTTCGCGCCTGGGACCAGGCAATCTATTATCGTGTAAAAAATTCCTCTTCTGTTAAGCATATATGAAAATATATTAATTCCGAGGTTAGAGCGAATTAGATATTAAAGGACATTGAAGCTCGATGTATGTATATGAATCACGGTAATGTAATATGACATATATATATATATATATATATATATATATATATATATATATATATATATTATATATATATATATATATATTTGTGAATGAGTGTGCATATGTTAGAGAGAGAGAGAGAGAGAGAGAGATTGAGAGAGAGAGAGAGAGAGAGAGAGAGGGGGGGGGGGGGGGATTTCTTTTATGTGCACAAGCAAGAAATGTCACAAATTATCCCCAAGGGAAATTTGGCACATGAACCACGCGAGAAACGTTTAACCACACTTGGTTCCATATTCATAATTTACTCAAACCCACAGCCTAAGACTAAGTTCTCTCTTCGCTCTCTCTCTCTCTCCCTCTCCCACCCTTACACCCAACCCCACACAACGTAGTCAGCTACACACAAAAACATTATACTACAAATGAACACATTTTTTTTTTTTTTTTTTGCTAAAACTCCCAGAAGCGTTTTACGTAACATTTCTTAATTGTGTTCGCTTAGAAAAAACTCTTAGAATTGCTTTGCATATCTCATTTATCGAAGTTAAAGAAATTGAAATATAAACTTCTAGAAACTATAACATTGTAGTATCTAAGCTTCACTGATTTTTTCTAGAAAGTACTCCTAAATTAGTACTCACAATACTAAACAAGCTTACTATCAAAATCTTGACACGTTCACATAAAAAAGCACTTTATATTCATAACAAGTTCGGGTCTTACGCAAATGCTTCGCATTGATTTCTATTCCAATTACTGGATACAATAGCACTCGCTACAGAGCCATTACCTGATAAAAAGTAGAAATTTTAGTGGCAGCTTTCCACACGAGTGGACGTGAAAGGCACAGGGCATAAAAAAAAGTATGGACACGAACGGGTGTGACTTACGAGCCACAATATTATCGAAAAGATATTGTGTCTATGGCCTTACGTTTATACTCAATCGGGAAAAGGAATAACTTTTAATGGTATTTCATTGACAGAGACATCTCATTATTTCGCGTTTTTCTGATTCTTTGAAACGTTTTGACCAAAACAACCTTAAGACAAAGAAATAAAATGATTGTTTTGATTTATATTTAGAAACCTCCTTCATTTGGTATATTATCATTGTTAAAACCTTCAGGTCTAGACGACCAGAAATGGTAAAAGTCATGAACTCAGACGAAGGAATAAAATTAACATACAGGATCACTTTAAGGCGTAGACGATCAGAAATAGAAAGGCATGAACTATTTATGAATGAATGAAATCAATATATAGGTTCACCTTAAGGTCTAGACGACCAGAAATAGTAAGAAATAATACTCTTTATGAATTGATAAAATCAATATACAGAATCACCTTAAGGTATAGACGACCAGAAATGGTTAAAGACATGAACTCTTTATTTAATTAATAAGATCAAATTACAGATCACCTTAAGATCTAGACGACCAGAAATGGCAAAAGACAAAAACACTTTATCAATAATAAAATCAATTTACAGAATCACTTTAAGTTCCTGACGACTGAAATGTTAAAATATAAAAGATATGAACGCTATATTCAATTAATAAAATCAATTTACAGTAACAACATAAGGTCTAGACGACCAGAAATGCTAAAATATGAAAGCCATGAACGCTTAATCAAGAAATATATATATATATATATATATATATATATATATATATATATATATATATATATATATATATATATAATATATATATCAAAGCCGCGTGTAACTTACAATAAGTAAATAGATTTTTTATTAATTACACGAAAAAAACGTGGTATTTGTCAAATTAAATATATTATACATAATGCAGTGCAAATTGAATCTTACTGCATTTCGCATAATATATTCAATTCGACAAATACCACGTTTTGACATGAATCCCTCATTTGGCGTTTTAATAGCCAATTAGGGTACAGAAGAAAAGTCAGTAATAAGAAGAATAGAGAAACTTCTATACAAAACAAACGTGGCTGACATAGCCATTATTTTCAATAAACCCTATATTAATGAGGGTCTTCTTCCAGCATATCAAAATAGATAAATAATAATTTAATCCCTGTAGGAAATTCAATCCTAATCCTACTCCCAATAAAGTGACCATCTATTCCTTCAATATATTTTCTTACGTAATTTCTTACCTATTCTTACATAAGCCATTTACTTCGTATAACGGCCCACTTTCTTATATCAGGTTTCTTTACTTTGCAAAAACTTAACCTTGCTTTTATTCAATATTCTCTCTCCATCTTCTTGAAATCCGATATTTGAAAAAAATATATCAAAATGTCTAAACTAATCAACACGGAAATGGCGCCACTTGAATAATTAATTATTCATTCCAGTTTGACTTATTTCCTTTCGCAAGGGCTTATTAGCTGCTGGCTCTTCGACAGGAACTAAAAATAAGGATATTCTGAGACACGTGAGAGAATGAGAGTGTGTGAATGTTACAGTGAAGTTTTATGGTTTTATGCAATTTGTAAATTAATAAGCAGAGAAGTCCGTACAGCCCTGGAGAAATGGTACGGTAGTGAGAGCCCGCAACCCCGCTCCCAGGATAATATCAAGCTGTATTATAAAGCCTTCATGAGTTCACGTTACCGTGAAGAAGAGGACTCAGTTAAGAAAATTATTTCTGAAAATGTATCCCCGACCGACGACACCAAAAATATCGACCTGAATTATTTACTACCAGAACATCGGAGGACGAGCGAACCCTATTATGAAAATAACCCCTCTCCACAGGTACGAGACCCGCTGAAGCAGACGCATGTGGTGTACCAGTATACATGCCCAGTCCGCGGTTGCAGCGGCGCCTTCGTTGGTATGACTACCGTGCACCTGTCGAAGAGACTCTCATGCCAGGCCCAAGAATCACGCCCCCACCAAACATCAGGAGGCCATCTCCCGGAATGTGATCATCCAATACACGAAGATCATCGGGAAGGCCCCTGATGCCAGTCGATTACGCCTGCTGAAGGCGCTTCTCATCCAGCAAGTAAAACCTACACTAAATACGACGCAGGAAGAATTTCTCCTCTCTACGAGTATAAGAAGACCTGCCACCAACAATGACACCACCGAGCACGATAACTCCACGGAAGACAACGCCCCCGAACGAGATACTCCTCCAGCCAACCATAATCAAGTTAGCCGTGACGTCCCGCAGCGTAGCGAAACGCCCATCAATGTAACCGCGCCGCTAAGGAGGTCAAGGCGGCTGCAGGACTTACACCATCGCAACCATCAACGCGTGAAAAGTGGCTTGAGACCTGGTTTAAGCCATCAATGAAAACGAAGACCTACCGCCACCAGCCAATAGTAGATCAGTATGGGGCAGACCCCCTGCTGTCAACCCCAAATATAAACGAGGACGGACACCGCTCCAAGATCAGTCCACCCTCAGCTTCCCAGCCCGAGGACGTCTGGCAGCTCCAGACGAAAGCTCGCTTGGTTCAAGAAAGAGAGAGACACACACACACACACACACACACACATATATATATATATATATATATATATATATATATATATATATATATATATATATATATATATATATATATATATATATATGTATCACTGAATCACGAAAGTTAGGAACGTGATAAATCCATAAATAAAGATAAATGCCGCGCGAAGGAAAAATAAACGAAGGAGGTCTGCAAGATCTTTCGACTTTAAATGTCCTTTACTGAGCAGATACTGACATAAATACGAGAAAAGACAATACAAGAAGATTCGTATAACTGACAGATAGGGATTATAAAGGGATTAGTACCTAGAATCTGACACACCTGGAAGATAAGAAAACCTTCCCAAACAAGCATAAACAATGGGTGCAATAAAGGTTTAAGACAATCATCTCAGATACAATTTCCAGACAATTAAAGGATTATAGGTGTTCCGAATAGC
>NC_061090.1:35112582-35120082 GCF_015104395.2 Macrobrachium nipponense | reverse complement strand
TTTATTTCCTTACTTGTTACTTTGTTTACATGAATGTTGAATTGGTATTGCAATAGCGCTACAACGACGTAAGGTCAAACAAAGACCAGATCTGGTGATAAATCTGATTGATTGGTTTTCATATATAGTCTCGCATATTTGTGCTAATGAAAAATACATATTTGAACAAAACATCATAAAGATTGGAACATTTCTTGCTAATCAACTTGATTTTTATGACGTTTGCATATATGCATACAAACACTACCTCAAACACACATACGCACACACACACACACATACACACACACACACACACACACACACATATATATATATATATATATATATATATATATATATATATAATAGTGTGTGATGTGTGTGTGATGCGTGTGTGTGTGTGTGTGTGTATGATAAGGATAGAAGTAAGTCCACCGAAATATAGTCCTAAACTTTCAACCAGTGTTTTAATGGGATTTTTATACTTGAAACATATATACATAGATCTATATATAAATAAATATATATACATATATAAGTGATATTATATATATATATATATATATATATATATATATATATATATATATATATATTATAGTATATTAAAAAACATTAATATTCAGACACCCACCCAGTCATGAAGTAAGGAGCGCTCCAAGTCATCTCCACAGGGAGAAGTGGAAAGCAAAAGCAGTATTGTGAGACAAGAAGGCCCTCTCCATTTTCCCAAGAGTCATCGTCTGAGTTGAGGGCGAAGAGGTTTTGACATCAATGAAAAATTGTTCGCCTGACGAAACTGAAAAAGAAAAATATTATTTAGGCGAGAGTCGCGTCGCTGGAGACATTCAAAAGGCGATTCGGACCAAGTTGATATCATTTTATTTACTGGAGAGAGAGAGAGAGAGAGAGAGAGAGAGAGAGAGAGAGAGAGAGAGAGAGAGAGAGAGAGAGAGAAACACCAATCATATGCCTAAATATTCTAGTTTAATTAGCTGCTATTACAGCCATGAGGCTGCTAATTGCTATAATTAACGTGCAATTACAGCTTCTGTGAATTTCTGGGAAAAGTAAAGTATAGGTCGGGAAACACTGGGTATTTCCTCTGCTCTAATTTTAGTCGACCATCCGGACATTTGGATTTGAATGTCACTTAAAGCAGAGGCAATGCTACTGTTTCCAGCTTCCACTTTACTTAACAGAAATTAAGAGACAGTAAAATTGACTCAATATCTTGTACCAGTTATAAACTTCATGGCAATTAAAGGATGAATACCAAAACGGTGTTACAACAGCTAATTAAGCTACCATATTTTGGCGCTCTCTCTCTCTCTCTCTCTCTCTCTCTCTCTCTCTCTCTCTCTCTCTCTCTCTCTCTCTCTCTCTCTCTCTCTCTCTCTCTCTCCATTTCGACGCCCACTCACTCTTGGTCAGTCAATCACTAAATCAAAAACAATTATGATTTTTGTATTTCCCTCATCACTCTCCATTCAAATCTTATTTGTCATTCAATTTGATCAACTATGAAATTGTCACAGGTGTAATAACGCTTGTTTCTCTGTCTATTCGAATATTTTCCAAATATCTGCCTGTCTTATATTTGATAGTCTGCCTTATATATTCATTTTTTTACATAGTAAAATTATTATGTAATTACGTTGCAATATCATCTGCAATGATTGAAATTTCACCAATTTCAAATAAAAGGTTAATTGAAATAAAGCCTACCATGCATAGAATTTGACCCATTTTATGTCTTAAATGGAGTTGCCCTATTATTTTTCTCTCATTTTACTTATGAAATGTAATTTATTCATTTAAATTTATTCTTTTACACAATTCAGAGTAAATATTATCTTACTTGGGTTAAAATTTAACATATTTTGTCTGAATTCCCAGCAATCCATACTTTACCAATCAATTTTTCATTTCTTTTTACCCTTCCTTTTTTTGTCTGAGAATGTTCCAAAAGATAGATCGCAGGGGAAATATGGTGTCTTGTTTTCCAAGCATCTATTTACATTTCACCTGGATTCGGTGTTTTCTTGTTTATTTTTTAAAGATTTCTATCCCTAACTTTTCCTATGATTGATAATTCGAAATAATATTCAAGATTTTACTCAGCTGACTCCATATTTATACGGATATGTTAAAGGGAATATAATACTCTCTTTAACCTACTCAACTTTTCATCTGTTAGAAACCCGTCTCGTCGTATAATTATGTTACTATTTCATTCATAACATTCTCGTCTGAGTTCTTAGAATATTTCATTAGTTAGAAACTCGAGCCTCATTACGTAATTATGTTCATAACATTTCTGGCAACGCCGAAGGCTTCCTCCGTATAAAAGGTTACCCAGGTCAGTTAATATCTCTGATTCTGATTTATATGAATTTTCGGCATTATGCCAAGCACTGGGGCAACTAAGGCCATCCAGCGCTGAAACGGAAATCGACAGTATAAGGTTTGAAAGGTGTTACAGGAGGAAAACCTCAAAGCAGCTGCACTATGAAACAATTGCTAGGGGAGGGTGGACAGTAAGATGGAAGAAAGATAATGTGAACGGAAGTACAATAAAAGGAATGAAAGAAGTTGCAGATAGAGGCCGAAGCGACGCTGCAAAGAACCTTAAGTAATGCCTACATTACACCGAATGATGGCACTACCCCCCTACGGAGGATTAATATCTGCGAAAACTTCAGAGGAAAAATCTTCATAGGAAGTTCTAATGACCATTCAGTGAAATGACTTTGAGAACGGTCCTTTTCATCACTTGGGCATAAAACCTGAATTTGCCTCCAATAAGCCCAGCTGAGGGCAAAGTTTGCTACTTGATGAAGGCAAGCGCAGCTCATATCCTGTCCGACTGCCCGCGGAAATAGCAGCTGGAAGAGTGAATGGAGGTTTCAAACTTTATTTTCAGGGCCTCGAGAGACAGTTGCTTTTTTTTTTTTTTTTTTTTTTTTTTTTTTTTTACAAAGCAGTTAGTATTTAAACGACACAAGCAGGCATAAAATCGACACGCACAAACATACACACATATATACGTACGCAAAACTAAATCACGAGAATATGGAAAGTGATGAATATATAAATAAAGACAAAATCCACGAAAAGCAGAGAAACGATGGAGATCTGTGAGGCCTTTCGACTCCCTCCCCTTCACTTAGCAGACTGCTAAGTTAAAAGGACAAGCAGTCGAAACGCCTTGCAGAACTCCAAGGTCTCTGTCACCTTCGTGGAGTTTGTCATATATATATATATATATTATATATATAGTATATATATAGATATATATATATATATACTAAAATATATATATTATATAGTTATATATATATATATATATATATATATATATATATATATATATATATTATATATATATATCTATATATAATATATATATATATTCTATATATATTATATTATATATATATATATCTTATAATATGTTTTTATATTGTATGTATATATAATATATATTTATATATGTATATATATATATATATGTATATATATATATATATAAATATATATTATATATATATATATATATATATATTATATATAGTATATATAATATAGATATATATATAACTATATAATATTGCTACATATATACATATACCATATATATGCAAAAAAATCACCTGTACGTGTGAATGATCTATATGCATACGCCGGAGAAGGGTGAAATGAAATGACTTTGGTTTCAGTCATTTCATTTCACCCTTCTCCTGGCTTGTATGCATATCATATTATATATTATATATATATATATTATATAAATCTAGCATATATGTAGTATGATATATTAATATTAATTATATATATATATATATGTATATATGATGATATAATTATATATTCATACGTTATATGTATTATATTAATGATATATGACTTTGTTTTAAGTATATATATATATATGGTATATATATATATATAGATATATATATATTATATATATATATAACAATATGGTTTTATTATGTATGTATATATTATATATAATATATATATTATCTATATATATATATATATATATATATATATATATATTGTATATCTATGTATGTATATATGTATATCTATATATATATATATATATATATATTATATATATATATATACATATATGTTTTTAATATATATATTGTATATATATGTATCTATCTATATAATATTTTATTATATTCTAATATTTTATATAGTAAATACCTAAACTTATTAATGGTATAATATATTTATTGTTTACATATGTTTTATATGTATATATATCTTATTATATTTATATATGTATATATGTATATATATATATATATAGTTTATATTTCATAGCTAAGTCTGATAGCTATGTATATACATATATATATATATTATCTATATATATATATATATATATATATATATATATATATACTATCTCATTATATATATATATATATATAGATATATATATAATAGTATATCTATATATATATGATGTGTGTGTGTGTGTTGTGTGTATAATATATATATACATATATGTTTAATATGTATGTATATATATATATATAAATATATATATATATATATATATATATATATACTATATATATATATATATATATATATATATATATATTATTATATATACATATATACATATATAAACATATTGCATACATATAACTATACATATATATTGCAACAAATCACTGTAGACGTGTGATGATCATGCATACAGCCAGGAGAAGGTGAAATGAAATGGATTTGTTCAGTCATCATTCACCCCTTCTCCTGGCTGTATGCATATACATATATATATATAATAATATATATATATGTATGCATATATGTTTATATATATATATATATATATTATATTATATATATTATATATATATATATATGTATATTTATGTATATATATGATATATATATAGTATATTAATATACCTATATATATATATATATATATATATATATTGTATATACGTCATCTATATGTATATATGTATACATATGTTTATAAGGATGTAATGGGTTACTATATATATATATTATATACTACATATATATATATATATATGCATCTATAAATGTATATAAATGGTATACATATGTTGATGTAGTATTGGTATATATATATATATATTATATCTATTCTATATATATATATTATATATATATATATATAGGTTTTTATATGGTATATATATGTATATAATGTATATATATATTATCATATTATATATATTCTATATTATTATGGTTTCTATATATGTATATATAGGTAGTATATGTATATATAGGTATATAATACCCAATATATGTTTATAAATATATATGTATATATATGTATATATGTATTTACCATATGTTTATATACGTATATATATATAATATATATATCTTTATATATGTATATATAATGTAGATAATGGTACCGTATATATTACATATATATATATATATATATATATATATATATATATATATATATATATTATTTTATATAATATATATAATATATATATATAATATATATATATATATTATATATATATATAATATATATATGTTGTGTGTGTTGTGTGGTGCTATATATATATATACATATTATTGTTTATAATTGTAATATATGATATATATATATAATATATATTATATATATATACATATATATTTATATATTATATATATATTATAATATATATTATAATATATATATATTATACATATATATATATACTATATATATGCATAGTACAATATCATAAGATATTAAAGAAAACATATACTATATATCATATATACATATTTACCATATATATATACTTATAATATTCTCATAATAAATATGGTATGCATTATACATATATATATATATTATATAGATATAATATATATATATATACATATATATATATATGTATACAGTATATATTTACATATGTTTATATATATATATATATAGTTATATATATATATATATATATATTATAATAGTTATATATTATATTAACATAATATAAATATATGATGCAGAAAATATATATATATATATATCATATTATTATATATATATATATACAGTCATGTATTATATACATCATATATGTATCATATGTCTATATATATTATATATATATATTATATATATATATATAACTATATATATAGATATATATAAGTAAATATATATATATATATACATATATATATATATATTATATATCCTATATATATATATACTATATATATATATATATATATATATATCGTGTGTGTGTGTATATACGTATACATATATGTTTATAGTATTCTGGTATGATATATGTTTATATATACTATATATATATATATACACACACACTTTATATCATATATATATATATATATAGATATATGTGTGTGTGTGTTTATATGTATGTATGTATGTATATATATTGATAATATTGTATATAGATGTATATATATAGTATAAATATATATATATCTATATATATATCTATATCCATATATATATATATATATATATCTAGATATATATATTTGCACATTGTTTTTTGAAAATTTGAACATTTCAAAAATAAATAAACTCGCGGCTTCTTGTAATATCCTTTGACTAATTTTATTCCACTAAGATCCAAAAAGAAATATTTACAAATCGCCTTCGTGGTCTGACGATTCTTCTGAACGAAACTGCGCCGAAAACCCTCACAGTTAAAAAGATTCTGAGGAAAGCCTTTGTTACCTTTTGTGGATCGGAGAATGTTGAATGAGATCCAACAGTTCGTGAAGATCTTAAGAGCTTCAATTCTTCTTTAAGATCCTCCAGTCAGTTTCACAGCCAAGGGATGTATTACGAAAAGTTTCGGGAAAACTGTTACGGTTGGGAGAGGTGTCATTTAAAATCAATTAAGAAGAGCGAGAGAGAGAGAGAGAGAGAGAGAGAGAGAGAGAGAGAGAGAGAGAGAGAGAGACAAGGGATAGGATAGCTCAAAGACTTGTTAGTCCATCTTAAGAGGAGACATCGTGTGATCACTTATCTCTAGGAGCAGGTTATACTTTACTCTTCCACACTGTTGCTGTTTACAACTTCTGTTGGAAGTTTATTCCATGTGTCACATATCTAGTATGTAAAGAAGTTCCCACAGTGAGAGAGAGAGAGAGAGAGAGAGAGAGAGAGAGAGAGAGAGAGAGAGAGAGAGAGAGAGAGAGAGAGGAAGGCTTCGACATACTAATCATATCTGAATAACTTAAAAAATGGTTGAAGCAGCCATATCGACGAAAAGTTAATTAAAAAATCATACAAAAATGGTATTATCTCGGTTTCCACTGAGGATTTCGTGAGAAAGGCAACTGTTCTGACAGGAATTCATTTAAGGACGATTGTAACATCTATATAAATCATAAGACTATAAATATTCACGCGACTAAAATTGATCTTGTATCACTCTGAATATATTTATTCATAATCAAATCAATAAAAGCATAAATTGTACAGAAAAAAAAAACCCAGAA
>NC_061090.1:35099119-35104582 GCF_015104395.2 Macrobrachium nipponense | reverse complement strand
GTGTATCGATTTTATTCAAGCACTCATGTCTTTTGCCTTTTTTTTTTCGTGTAGACTTATAAGTTCGAATAATGCTAATATACCAAATGAAGGAGATTTTTAAATAAAAAAGACAATCGTTTAAATTCTTTGCCATAAGGTTGTTTTGACCTAAAGGTTTCAAAGAATCAGAAAAACGCGAAATAAATGAGATATTTCTGTCAATGAAATACCATTAAAAGTTATTCCGCTTCCAGATTCCGTATACACGTAAGGCCATAGACACAATATCGTTTCGTTGATATTGTGGCTCGTAAGTCACACCTATTCGTGCCCATATATCTTTAAATTTTTATGTTCTATGCCTTTCACGTCCACTCATGTGGAAATTGCTACTTTTTATCAGTTAATGGCTCTGTAGCAAATGCTATTATATCCAGTAATTGGAATACAGATAAATGGGAAGCATTTATATAAGACCTGAACTTGTTTTGAATATAAAGTGTTTTTTTATGTGAACGTGTGATTTTGATAAAGCTTCTTGAGTATCGTGAGTACTCATTTAGGATTACTTTCTATAAAAAATCAGTGATGCTTAGATATAATGTTATAGTTTCTAGAAGTTCTATATTTCAATTTCTTTAACATCGATAGCTGAAAGATGCAAAGCAATTCTAAGAGTTTCTTCTAAGTGGACACAATTGAGAAATATTACGAAAAACACTTCTGGGAATTTTAGCGAAAAAAAATGACTTAAGAAGAGTTGAACAACTCTGGGTTTCTTTGTAGTATAATATTTTTGTGTGTAGATGACTACTTTGTGTGGGGTTGGGTGTAAGAGTGGGAGAGGGAGAGAGAGAGAGAGAGCGGAGGGAGAACTTAGTCTGGGGCTGTGGGTTTGAGTAAATTATGAATATGAAACCAAGTGTGGTTAAACGTTTCTCGTGTGGTTCCTGTGCCAAATTTCCCTTGGGGATAACTTGTGACATTTCTTGTTTGTGCACATAAAAGAAATTCTCTCTCTCTAACATATGCACACACACACACACACACACACATATATATATATATATATATATATATATATATATATATATATATATATATATATATATATATATGAATACTTATCACATCACCGTGATTCAAATAAATCATTCGAGCTACAAATGTCCTTCAATATCTAATTCGCTCTACCTGGGAATTGATATATTTTCATATATGTACCGAGGGGGAATTTTTTAGTTGATAATAATTTCGTCCCCCAATGGGATCGAACCACCGTCCAGTTGGACGGGGAACGATATCAGGAACGGACAGTGACGCTACCGAATCTGCTATCAGAGAGGCTATAAGTTTATACCGATTCTGACCATTACAAATCACCGCCGATCTCAGTGTATTCGTAATTAGAATCGATATGAAACCCCTTCCACCATGCTAGCGATTCGAGCGTGACCCACGCAGCCTTGTTATAATACTTATCACATCACCGTGATTCATATAAATCATTCGAGCTACAAATGTCCTTTAATATCTAATTCGCTCTACCTGGGAATCGATATATTTTTCATATATGTACCGAGGGGAAGTTTTTTAGTTGATAATTACAAAAAAAAAAAAAAAAAAAAAAAAACTCCCCTCCGGTACATATATGAAAATATATCAATTCCGAGGTAGAGCGAATTAGATATTAAAGGACATTTGTAGCTCAAATGATTTATATGAATCACGGTGATGTGATAAGTATTCATATAATATATATAATATATATATATATATATATATATATATATATATATATATATATATATATATATATATAGTATATATATATAGATATATATATATATATATATATAATATATAATATATATATATATATATATAGTATATATATATATATATAGTATAAGATAGATAGATAAGATAAATATATAGTATATATATATATAGATATATATATATATATATATATATCTATCTATCTATCTATCTATCTATCTATGCTATCTATCTATCTATCTCTATCTATCTATCTATCTATCTATCTCATATATTTTATATATATATATATATATATATATATATATATATATATCTACATATATAGATATATAGATATAGATATATAGATATATAGATATATAGATCATATATATATATATATATATATATATATATATATATATATATATATATATATATATATATATGCTTAAAAAATCACAGTAGATGCACGTGACTTCATAATAAGCGAATACCACGGGAAATGATAGACAGGAATCCAAGCGCTTTCGTCTTTATTCAGACATCGTCAAGGAGCTACTAAAGTACAATCGGAGAGGAAGGCCTCAGGTACAAACAAGATCAGGAATACCAGATGGTGAATTATCAAAAGGGTAAAAATTAAAAGGATAATCCAGGATTATCGGATATCACACGGTCACAAACTTAAACAGATTCTGACCCTAACCCAAATTACAAAGTATCTTTACAGTCCAAAACATGTAAAAAACTGAATATATTAATTTTGTTGCTTATATTTATCTACAACTTTTTTCATTATGAAAGCATCAAGTTTAAATAAACCAAGACTTAAATTTAGAACATTTCTATTATTTGACTTGATAAAACAAGATTCAATGATATTCCTTTTAACTCTGTCATTACATGGGACTAAGGTCTCTTGCTTGACTCCAGTTATTAGGATGGTCTAAATCTCTCATATGTGCAAATAATGCATTCGATATTTGCCCAGTTCTCACAGAATATTGATGTTGCTTAGATGTGGCATGGAAAAGAGCTAGAAAAACACATTTTATTCAACTAATGACAAACTTGAATTTAGTAAGCATAACATTCTAAAATTACCTTATGATGAAAGGTTTTTAGATATTCCTAGAATTTTAAAGCTTTTTAACATAAATGTTGTTTTCAGTAATATTAATGTCAAGAGTTTAGTAATCAAAAATTCTCCTAAAGATCTTCCAGGCTGCATATATGAAATTCCTTGCAAAAAGTGTGATAAAATCTATTACGGACAGACTGGCAAATCTCTTTCACAGCGTCTTAAGCAACATCAATATTCTGTGAGAACTGGGCAAATATCGAATGCATTATTTGTACATATGAGAGATTTAGACCATCCTATTAACTGGAGTCAAGCAAGAGCCTTAGTCCCATGTAATGACACAGTTAAAAGGAATATCATTGAATCTTGTTTTATCAAGTCAAATAATAGAAATGTTCTAAATTTAAGTCTTGGTTTATTTAAACTTGATGCTTTCATAATGAAAAAAGTTGTAGATAAATATAAGCAACAACATTAATATATTCAGTTTTTTACATGTTTTGGACTGTAAGATACTTTGTAATTTCGGTTAGGGTCAGAATCTGTTTAAGTTTGTGATCGTGTGATATCCGATAATCCTGGATTATCCCTTTTAATTTTTACCCATTTGATAATTAACCATCTGGTATTCCTGATCTCGTTTGTACCTGAGGCCTTCCTCTCCGATTGTACTTTAGTTAGCTCCTTGACGATGTCTGAATAAAGACGAAAGCGCTTGGATTCCTGTCTATCATTTCCCGTGGTATTCGCTTATATATATATATATATATAGTATATATATATATATATATATATATATATATATATATATATAGATATATATATATATATATATATATATATTATATATATATATATATATATATATATATATAGATATATATATATATATATATATATATTATATATATATATATATATATATATATATATATATATATATATCTTATATATATATATCTATATATATATATAGATATATATATATATATATATATATATATATATATATATATATATATATATATATATATATATATATATATATATATATATATATATATCTATAGACATATATATATATATCTATATCTATATATATATATATATATATATATATATATATATATATATTATGATATCTATATCTATATCTATATCTATATCTATATCTATATCTATATCTATATCTATATCTATATATATAATATATATATATATATATATATATATATATATATATATATATATATATATATATATATATATATATCTATATCTATCTATATCTATATCTATACTATATCTATATCTATATATATATATAGGATATAGATAGATAGATATAGATATAGATATATATATTATATATATATATATATATATATATATATATATATATATTATAGTCTATATCTATACTATATCTATATCTATATCTATATATAGATATATATATAGATATAGATATATATATATATATATAATATATATATATATATATATATATATATAGGGTATAGATATATATATATATATATATATATATATATCTATATATCTATATCATATATATATATATATATATAATATATATATATATATATATATACTATATATATATATCTATACTATCTATATATATATATATATATATATATATATATATATATATATATATATATATTATCTATAGACATATATATATATATATATATCTAATATCTATATATCTCTATATCTATATCTATATCTATATCTATATCTATATAGAATATGATATAGATATAGATATAGATATAGATATAGATATAGATATAGATATAGATATAGATATAGATATAGATATATATATATATATATATATATATATATATATATATATATATATATATATATATATTATATCTAATATCTATCTCTATATCTATATCTATTCTATATATGATATAGATATAGATATAGATATAGATATAGATATAGATATAGATATAGATATAGATATATATATATATATATATATATATATATATATATATATATATATATATATATATATAATATATATATATGAATACTTATCACACTGAGAGAGAGAGGAGAGAGGAGAGAGAGAGAGAGAGAGAGAGAGAGAGAGAGAGAGAGAATCTCAGTTCATTAACATTTACTATTGCCTTCTGTTGCAATTTCTTGAAATTAAGTTCCATGCTCGACGTAGCTTTTGACGGAAGTTCTAAAAGTCCGAAAAATAAAGGATATCAAACACCAAACTGAGGAGAAACAGAAACCAAAAAGGGTTGGAAAAATAAAGAAAACATAAGATAAAACAATTGAACAGGTCTAACTCTTTACTGGTCCTCAAAATAGCAAAGACATTGTCTCCCAGTGACCCACTGGTTCGAAAGAGGCAGTTGTAAGTACCTTGGAAGGTAATTAGACTCGGAGGAAAAAGAGGAAGTAATTAGAACTCACGAGAGGCGAATGTCAAGTTACTCAAATTACTTTTCCTTTCAGCAAATTTACCCTAATTTATGTTGTTCTCTCTCTCTCTCTCTCTCTGAGGCAGCAAGATAAGTTTGATGTTTGTTCGTTGGTCGTAAACGAGAAAATAAACAAATCCTTTCCAGTCT
>NC_061090.1:35089119-35094119 GCF_015104395.2 Macrobrachium nipponense | reverse complement strand
CAAACCCAAGAATCACCAATTGTCGCCGCCGCTGCTTCTTCATAAAATAAAACTCCAGACTATTTCAATTAGAGGTTATGAAGCGAGACGGGATCTTGGATAAGACAGACACAGGACAAAATGAAAAGCCTCGCTTTCTCTTGTTTCCCCATTCTTCCTTAATCCAGTTTTGTGGGGGAGGGAGATGGAATAGGGTGGAGGGGGTTGGGGTGGGGTGGGGGGAATGCAGAAAGAAAGGAGACAAAAGACTGGCTCTAAAACATTTAATCTTTAAGACACACTTGGGATTAATTACGAAGACATGGGGTTGAAGGTCGAGAAAAAATCTATTTGCCTGAAGATGGACTTATCTTAGGAGGGATTACGGTCTCGGGAGAGAGAGAGAGAGAGAGAGAGAGAGAGAGAGAGAGAGAGAGAGAGAGAGAGAGAGAGGGAGGGGGGGAGGGAGAAAGAGAGAGAGAAAAAAAGAGATGCCTTTTTTCCCAAAAGGGAGGAAAGGAAACTGGAAAAGATTCCACAGAACAAATGGAAATCGCGGAGAGAGACACGTACAATTTTCCTACGTAAGAAATGTGAGGAAGTAAAATGAAATTTTAAAGAGCAAGTTGAAATCAGCTTTCTTAACGACTGACGACGACAGAGAATGGACCGCCAGCTGACAAAGAGAGAGAGAGAGAGAGAGAGAGAGAGAGAATTCCATTTGGAAAAACAAAAGAACATCAGTTTTGCCTTGAATCTTTATGAGGTCACAAAACTGAACTCGGTATTGTCTACCGGAAATAATTCCCCTCTCACAAACTTCACTTGGAACCTAATTTAAAGTTCCAGGCTCTCGTTTGAGACTCCAGCAATAGTTAGAATACTCTCTCTCTCTCTCTCTCTCTCTCTCTCTCTCTCTCTCTCTCTCTCTCTCTCTCTCTCTGATCATTTATTCTTATTCTAAGGCTCTAAACATTAAGTTGGATGACAGTGGATAGTAAGTAATGAACGGACTGGAAGGTGGGAGGAATAATGCTGATGACTGATGCACGATGATTTTCCTTTTATAACCTCTCCTTTTATAAACTAAAAAAATTCTAAAACTAGTTGAAGGTTAGTTACAGCATGACAGCTATCAGAAATCAGTAGAGAACGATTCGATGCGGTGAAATTAACACTTAGGAAAGATGTGACCTCATAAAAAGAAATTCAGAGGTCGATTATTATTTTTTATTTATTTATTTATTTATTTATTTGATTTATTTTTTTTTTTGCTCTATCACAGTCCTCCAATTCGACTGGGTGGTATTTATAGTATGGGTTCCGGGTTGCATCCTGCCTCCTTAGGAGTCCATCACTTTTCTTACTATGTGCGCCGTTTCTAGGATCACCACTCTTCTGCATGGAGTTCTGGAGCTACTTCAGCGTCTAGTTTTCTAGATTGCTTTTCAGGGATCTTGTGATCGTGCCTAGTGTTCCTATGATTATGGGTACAATTTCCACTGGCATATCCCAAATCCTTCTTATTTCTATTTTTAGATCTTGATACATATCCATTTTTTCCTCTCTTTCTCTTCAATTCTCTGGTGTCCCTATGGTATTGCGACATCAATGAGTGATACTTTCTTCTTCTTGATTTTTTCAATCAACGTCACGTCTGGTCTATTTGCACGTATCACCCTATCTGTTCGATACCATAGTCCCAGAAAGATCTTTGCCTGATCGTTTTCTATCACTTCAGGTTGGTGCTCGTACCACTTATTACTGCAAGGTAGCTGATTTTATTATTATTATTATTATTATTAATTGACAAGATCACTGATTCACATTCCAGGATTCTATAAAGATGACCCATAGAAACTGTCGTGAAAAGAAAGATAGGGAATAATGGAATAAGAGAAAGTTCATGAATTTGGATATCAACGTAATCAGCTCTTACCAGTAAGCACAGTTCTCATACCTATTTTGAAGTTTTATTTTTTAATTATCAGCTCTTTACTAATTTCACAACCTCACGTTTTATTATTTTTCTTTTAAATTTTTTAATAAGGTCTCAGATCGCCGTGGTCTTTTCTTGAAGTTTCATATTTTAATTATCCAGCTTTTTTCTCATCTAATAATCTCACTTTTTATTACTTTTCTTTTACATTTTTTTTATTACGATCACAGATCTCCTCGTCTTTTTCATTCAATTTATGCCTAATGTCTTTTCTTGACATATCATAGCTTTATTACTAGACATTGAAATATGTTTACATCTAGTTACCCATTCATTCAAATTACAATATCTCGTAACTCGCCCTACTTATTTATCGCTCGTGACCTCACTACAAAGAACTTCTTTTCTCTGTCTGTTTTCGCAAAAGCCCTTTTCGAATTCTGTTCTCAATTAGCATCGCGTTAATTGCGCCTCCAGGCTAAAAAGTTTCTCACGTCGAGTCTTCCTAACTTGATAAAGAAGACGGCAGGATGACATCTGCAGAGCGATATCAATTAAACTTGCAGGTGTTTGTGTTTGTGTGTGTGTGTGTGTGTGTGTGTGTGTGTTTTATTTACAGCTCGATGAAATCAACCTAGGATGAAGGTAATACGGAAGAGGTTACAGCTTCATAACTCCAATAAAACTTGATGAAAAACAAATAAAAAATGCGCCAAACAGTTTATTTTCAGGGTGTGATAAATGAATGTTCTCAAAAGAGCTGATTCTTAGAACGGAATGAAGTTTGGCTTCGTAGGTTGGAATCGGCAAATCCAAATGTTCTTTCAGCCTTATTCGCAAATTTTTACGAACATAATCGACGGAATTCAAAGCAACTTGAAGTCATTTATCGGAGGACATATTCATGACACGCAACTAATTATAATATCTAATCCGTCTGTCATTCAATCACGGCCAAACGGCTGGTCCGATGGGCATGGAACTTGGCAGGGTTATCGTAGGGACCCATAATATGGTTTATAATGGGGTGTCATCCTACCTCCTTTCCCCTCCTCCGGTGGGGGGGGTGAGGGGGAGAAAGGATTCCCTGCAACGGAGCTGGTTCTGCCTCTGAAACGAGGCTGGTTATGCCCGTAGACGTTTTAGATGGCAACAGTGAGAAATATTCAGCTTGGCGTACAGTTATTTTCTAACCAGACATTTTAAAATTTATAGGGAATCTTCTTGGGTAGCTTTTTTCTTCAATGCAGAAAACTACTTTCTAGGATATTGGAGATTGAATAGTGGCTCCTAAGAAAGAGTTTCTTTGAACATCTCAAAAATCGATAATCTTCATTCAATTGAAAATAGAAAAAAATAGATATTCAATAAGGAAATAGAAATAATTTCCGTGGGAATCTTAAATGAAAATATTATAAAAAAAATATATAAGAAGATTTTATCCAGTCATAGATATTCGAATAAAAAATAGCTCTCTGTTTCCTTTGCGCATTCTATATTTCATAAGTTTTTTTTTTTTCAAATAATGAAAAAATACCAAATTATTCCGGATAAAGCAAGAGATAAAGAATTCCCTAAAAATAGCAAAGAAAAAAAACGATTCCCTTTGAAGATGAAAAAGGAAAGGAAAGGGGAGATTATGGTATCGTATGGCAGTTGAATGCCTGGAGAAGAGGGAAAAGAAAAAAAAAAACTTTGTAAAAAAGGGAAAAGTGAATGGAAAGGGAAACAGGGGAAAGCGTGATAGATATAAAAAAAAAAAAAAAAATTAAGAAAAAAAAATGGTCTTGACTTCACATGGCTAGTACGGGCTTTTATGCGTGTCAAACACTCGATTGCAAATATCATGACTGAAACATACTTGCAGTATGTGCGTATATGGACGCACACACACACACACACACACGCACCCACACACACACACACACACACACACACACACACACACACACACATATATATATATATATATATATATATATATATATATATATATAAACTATATATGTGTGTGTATGTGCATATGTGCATAGTGGAAGCATGTGTGTGGGTGTGTCTCCTTGTGTTCAAAACGACAGACTATTATAATCAATTTATCTCTTGAATTTTTGTTCAAAGGTAAAATTTCGATAATTCATAGGAAACAATTAAGCTATATATATATATATATATATATATATATATATATATATATAATATATATATATATATATATATATATATATATATATATATATATATATATATATGTATATATATATATATATGTCATATCACATTTCCGTGATTCATATACATATATCGAGCTACAATGTCCTTTAATATCTAATTCGCTCTACCTCGGAATTAATATATTTTTCATATATGCTTAGCCGAAGGGAATTTTTTCTCAATAAATAGACTTGCCTGGACCAGGGCGCGAACCCATGGATCCTTTCAAATCCAGGAATGTAGTATGTAAAAGCTTCACTGACATTCCTGGATTTGGAAGGATCCATGGGTTCGCGCCCTGGTCCAGGCAAGTCTATTATCCGAGAAAAAATTCCCCTTCGGTTAAGCATATATGAAAATATATTAATTCCGAGGTAGAGCGAATTAGATATTAAAGGACATTGTAGCTCGATATAATATATATAGTATATATATATATATATATATATATATATATATATATATATATATATATATATATATAATAGATATAGATATATATATATACATATATATATAGATATATATATATGATATATATATCTATATATATATATATATATATATATATATATATCTATATATATATCTATATATATATCTATATATATATATATATATATATATATATATATATATATATATATATATATATATATCTCTATATATATATATATATATATATATATATATATATATATATATATATATATATATATATATATCTATAACTCTCTATATATACTATATCTATATATATAATATATATATATATATATATATATATATATATATATATATATATATATATATAGATATAGATATAGATAATATATATATTATATATATATATATATATATATATATATAT
>NC_061090.1:35081619-35084119 GCF_015104395.2 Macrobrachium nipponense | reverse complement strand
TATTATTTTTCTTTTGGGTTCATTCAATGGAATTTGATTTCGTGATTCCAATGAAATACAATTTCTTTGCACTGGATATTGTGGAATTTGGGAATGCCTTATTATTCAAGTTATTCATTCTTGCTAAAAAAAAAAAAAAAAAAAAACAAAAAAAAAAAAAAAAGGCTAGCCGGAGAGACTAGCAAAGAAAATCAACGTGAATTATGAGAAAACCACCCCACCCCACCCGACCAACACCCTCCCCCACCACAAAAAAAAAAAAAAAAAAAATCTAACCTGAGGAACTGAAACGATAAAACTTTCTCGGCTCCCACGATTCATCTCATCTTGAATTCCTTCCCAATTCATCTCATCTTGAATTCAACAGCTTTTGCGATTTGTCTGTCTCTTCTTTTTTCGTTTAATTTTTTTTTGTCACTCTTTCATTTTCGTTTTTGCTTTCTCCTGCCGTTATCAAGTCTGTGCTTTTAACACGCAAATTCTACGTAATTTCTCACGATTCTTACCTGGATTTGAGATAAAATGTCTTTATAATAATCAATATTGCATTATTCATTATTTACATTATTGCGTAATGAAATTTTAGTTAAATATTTGGTGGCAAATCGATATCTTTCTTACCTAGACATTCATTTTAATAATTGGGAAAAATATTTTTTACGATAACTACTACTGTATTATTCGTGATTTATATTATCGTTTAATGAAATATCCTGCCAATATCAAGTCTGTCCTTGTGCTTGAAGGACGCATTTCCTGAGTAATTTCTCACGATTTTTATTTGGATTGGAGATAAAATGTCTTCATAACAACTAATATTGTATTATTCATCATTTATATTTTTGTATAAAGAAATTTTAGTTAAGAATTTGGTGGCAAATCGATATATTTCTTGCCTAGACATTCATCCTAATTTTTGGTAAAATTATTTGTTATAATAATTAAATGGCATGATCGTTAAGCTAACCAATTAATCTTAATGATTAAGTTTTTTTTTTTATTTTCCTAAAGTAACAGAAGGTTAAAACTGAAAGAGGATAAATTATTTTTTCTACAATTTGCTTAATAAAACATGAGTTTTCATTTGGAGCCATTTAAGTTGCCAAAATAAGTTAAATCTTTGCGATATTCTCTCTATTGCCTCAACTAATCCTTGATTTCAATCAGAACCATTTAATTACTCGCCTTTATCTATATGGGATAAACCCTTTAAACCTGCCATTTATTCTCCAAAAAATTCCTGAACTAAAACAGGATGTGTAACTTTAAGTTTCAACAGCAAACCCAAGAATCACCAATTGTCGCCGCTGCTGCTTCTTCATAAAATAAAACTCCAGACTATTTCAATTAGAGGTTATGAAGCGAGACGGAATCTTGGATAAGACAGACACAGGACAAAATGAAAAGCCTCGCTCTCTCTTGTTTCCATTCTTCCTTAATCCATTTTTGTGGGGGAGGGAGATGGAATAGGGTGGAGGGGGTTGGGGTGGGGGGGGGGGAATGCAGAAAGAAAGGAGACAAAAGACTGGCTCTAAATATTAATCTTTAAGACACACTGGGATTAATTACGAAGACATGGGGTGAAGGTCGAGAAAAAATCTATTTGCCTGAAGATGGACTTATCTAAGGAGGGATTACGGTCTGGGCAGAGAGAGAGAGAGAGAGAGAGAGAGAGAGAGGAGGGGGGGGGAGAAAGAGAGAGAGAGAAAGAGATGCCTTTTTCCCAAAAGGGAGGAAAGGAAACTGGAAAAGATTCCACAGAACAAATGGAAATCGCGGAGAGAGACACGTACAATTTTCCTACGTAAGAAATGTGAGGAAGTAAAATGAAATTTTAAAGAGCAAGTTGAAATCAGCTTTCTTAACGACTGACGACGCCAGAGAATGGACCGCCAGCTGACAAAGAGAGAGAGAGAGAGAGAGAGAGAGAGAGAGAGAGAGAGAGAGAGAGAGAGTAGAGAGAGAGAGAGAGAGAGAGAGAATTCCATTTGGAAAGACAAAAGAACATCAGTTTTGCCTTGAATCTTTATGAGGTCACAAAACTGAACTCGGTATTGTCTTCCGGAAATAATTCCCCTCTCACAATTCACTTGGAACCTAATTTAAAGTTCCAGGCTCTCGTTTGAGACTCCGGCAATAGTTAGAATACTCTCTCTCTCTCTCTCTCTCTCTCTCTCTCTCTCTCTCTCTCTGATCATTTATTCTTATTCTAAGGCTCTAGACATTAAGTTGGATGACAGTGGATAGTAAGTAATGAACGGACTGGAAGGTGGAGGTAATGCTGATGACTGATGCACGATGATTTTCCTTTTATAACCTCTCCTTTTATAAACTAAAAAAAATTCTAAAACTAGTTGAAGGTTAGTTGACAGCTATCAGAAATCAGTAGAGAACGATTCGATGTCGGTGAAATTAACACTTAGGAAAGATGTGACCTCATAAAAAGAAATTCAGAGGTCGATTATTATTTTTTATTTATTTATTTATTTATTTATTTATT
>NC_061090.1:35059119-35076619 GCF_015104395.2 Macrobrachium nipponense | reverse complement strand
CATTGCACAACACAGCAATAAATAACGCGCTCTGAACATCACAAGATCTTTGAGGAAAAACAGAGCAATTAACACCTTAATCACGTTTCTGGAGATGAAATCTCCCGTCGGAAGCTTTCAACGGCAATTGCTTGAAGTTCGCAAAGTGGAGAGAGAGACAGAGACACGGGAAGTCGAGTTTAATTAATATTAATCTCATAGGAGGTATTAGGCCGTCTGACAAACAGAGCTTTGGAACAATAGAGAAGTAATGATGAATATAAATCCACTTATTTGTTTTGGCTTGGATTTTTCCAGGTCTCCTTCCGTTTGGTACATTTGATTGTTGGTTTTGGGTAAATACATTCGCATCATGTGGGTTTGTTTTAGTTTGGTTTGCTTTTACCGTCTTTCTTGTGGTTATTATAATGAATGGTTCACTCATTATATGTGAAGTTTCATTTGGTGGGATTGTGTTTTTATGGGTAAACACCCTTCTCTCATTTTATGTTGGTTTGGTTTTCAGATCCATGTTTCTTTTGATTTGATGGGGGTTTTCACTTACGCAGTCTCAAGCCCCGTGGCTTCGTTGTATAAACCAAAATAATCCTCTTCTTATTACCATCACATGCTAATCCTTTTAAGGATTTCCTGTCAATTTTACCAACCTGTTGTTCCTGAAAGGATCAGACGAACTTATATATATATATATCTATCTATATATATATATATATATATATATATTTATATATATATATATATATATATAATATATATATGTATATATATATATATATATATAATATATATAATATATATATATATAATATATATAACATATTATATATATATATATGTGTGTGGTGTGTGTATGTACGTATGTATGTATGGTATGTATGTATGTATGTATGTATACATATATAAGTGTGTGTGTGTGTGTACGTGTGTTTATGCCATCACAATCTACCGAAACGTAAACATCAGTCATCGCCTCCCCTTATAAAAGTAATCACCCAATGGGACATCCATCCGCTGATTATAGCTCTTATTGCCTCCCGTTTTCCTCGAATACCAATTAAACTTCGCGGGTCGAGCCACATCCAAGAGGAGTTCAGCTGCCATATACGTCACGAACTTTTCTTAATGTACTTGGCGTTCTCCCGCCGTCATTTCTCACCTGAGTGGAACTTGCTTCGAATTGTTGTTGTGGTTTTAGCTCCGTTTGTTGATCCGACGTTTCTTCCTCTTCTTCTTTTCGATGCACCGTTGGAATACTGGTCGCGGAAATTGCTACTGGCGGTCACAGTTTGCGCGTTTGGGGGTTACAGTATTAGCTTTTCTTGCTAGTTTATTTTTAGATTTATGTTAATTTGGATGTCTTTACTTGCCAGAGAGAGAGAGAGAGAGAGAGAGAGAGAGAGAGAGAGAGAGAGAGAGAGAGAGAGAGAGAGAGAGAGAGAAATTCACTATAGGTTTTTACATTTTATCTTATCAAAAATCATATCAGTAAACCTCCAGCGGACCGACATTAATAATTCATTTAACGTCACCAAACAGAATTTAAATTAAAAACAAGAGATCCCACTTGCATGAACCTATGCCATCCACATTCAAAGAAACAAAATTCCCCAACCCCCCTAAAAGAAAAATCTCATTGCTTAGGGCCCAGTGGAAGGCTGCAAATTACCTAGAGTGGGGCATCTCCTTCATTTGATCTCAAGACAAAAGCTACGCTTTGTGTTGCATAGGGTTGCCAGATGTTGCCACTTAGAATATCCCGCAGCCGCGGTGATCATACAACTCTTTTGATGTTGGTAGAAGCTCTTTCGTGTATAAGGAAAAAAGCTAGTTTGTGCTTTTAGAGGGACTGAAATTGAGAAAATGGGGTGTTTCCTCGTATGGGTTGCCACACTGTCTTTTGAGTGTGAGCCTAGTTTTGCTTTAGATTTGCTGTTATAATATTAAAAGGTAAAATGTATTATTACTAAAAGTTTCTGTTTAAAATATAGACTTTGTCTTTAGATTAGGTAAAACCGGGTGTTCTATTTTTATCATTTTTGGTGGGGGGGCTGATTCAGTAGAATCTTATTTCATGATTTCTGAAAGTTCCTCTTAAAAATATAGACTTTGTCTTTAGATTAGGTAAAACTAGGTGTTCTATCTTTATTATTTTTCTTTTGGGTTGATTCAATGGAATTTGATTTCGTGATTCCAATGAAATACAATTTCTTTGCACTGGATATCGTGGAATTTGGGATTGCCTATTTATTCAAGTTATTCATTCTTGCTAGAAAAGAAAAAAACAAGTGGCAGCCGGAGAAAGACTAACAAGGAAATCAACGTGAATTATGAGAAGGACAATTTAGTCACCCACAACCAAACAGCCCGCCCCACCCCACCCCACCCGACCAACAACCCCCACCCCCCCCCCCCCCCCCCAAAAAAAAAACAAAAAAAAAAAAAAAAATCTAACCTCGAAACTGAAACGATTTCAAAAAACTTTCTCGGCTCCCACGATTCATCTCATCTTGAATTCCTTCCCAATTCATCTCATCTTGAATTCAATAGCTTTTGCGATTTTTCTGTCTCTTATTCTTTCGTTTAATTTTTTTGTCACTCTTTCTTTTTCGTTTTTGCTTTCTCCTGCCGTTATCAAGTCTGTGCTTTTAAGACGCAAATTCTACGTAATTTCTCACGATTCTTACCTGGATTTGAGATAAAATGTCTTTATAATAATCAATATTGCATTATTCATTATTTAAATTATTGCGTAATGAAATTCTAGTTAAATATTTGGTGGCAAATCGATATCTTTCTTACCTAGACATTCATTTTAATAATTGGGAAAAAATTTTTTACGATAACTACTACTGCATTATTCGTTATTTATATTATCGTTTAATGAAATATCCTGCCAATATCAAGTCTGTCCTTGTGCTTGAAGGACGCATTTCCTGAGTAATTTCTCACGATTTTTATTTGGATTTGAGATAAAATGTCTTCATGACAGCTAATATGGTATTATTTATCATTTATAATATTGTATAAAGAAATTTTAGTTAAGAATTTGGTAGCAAATAATTACTACTGTATTTTTCGGTATTTACATTACCGTTTAATGGAATATGTATTAAGTATAGTATCATTACGTTCACAGTTATTTACAGGAATAATCACATGAAAAATTATTTTGATAATGCATTAACTCTACAGGAAAATTTGATTTTTTAGGTGTCTACAAAATCCCAGTTTGATTATAATATTTTCGTGTTTTTATGCATTTCTGTTTATGGGAATAGATTCCACTCCTCTTAGCTCTCTTGTTTATTATAAGATGAAACTTGTAAAACCTACAAACAAAAAAGGATTCCATAAAGACTATCAAAGCAATTGGACAGCAACGAACAGAGGTGTTCTAGTTGTTTTCGTTTATGGAGTCTGTGATATCTAGCCATCTTCGAGAGGGAAACATTTAGAATGTGAAAAACATCGCGTTTGAGAGAGAGAGAGAGAGAGAGAGAGAGAGATGAGAGAGAGAGAGAGAGAGAGAGAGAGAAGAGAGAGAGAGGTGTCTTCAAATCTGTATCACTACCAGGACACACACAGGAACAGAGAATGCCTTGAGTCGATTTGTATAAATTACAATATGGATAAACATAGGGTATATTATGCTAACTGAGGAATAATGGAGACTTGATTTGGACCACTTCTCACAATTTCTAACCTTTACATCTTTTCAAACCAGACGTGAGTTTCACGTAGGCAAAAGCGAATGAAACAGCATTAGTTGATTTTTGCATAACAAGGAAAAGGTTTCAAAAGAAGTATTATGACCTAACGAACTTTGAGAAAGGTGTAAATTTCTAGAACCTATGTTTGTTAATAACCCTACAGGAGGTTTAAATATGAATAAAGGAGGGTCCAATATTATCAAAGGAAGGTTGTTTATGATTAAAGGAGAACTGGACATGACTTAAAGAGGGTTGTAAAAGGTTGAAGGGGGCTTCATATGAATAAAGAAGGGGTGTATATGAAAACAGGAGGGTTGAATGTGGTTAAAAGAAGGTTGTTTATGATTAAATGAAGCCTGAATATGACTAAAAAGGTTGTATATGATTGGAGGAAGGTGGAGTATGACCAAAGGAGGGTTGTATATGGTTGTGGGAGGGTTGTACTAGATTAAAGGAGGGTTGAATATGACTAAAGGGGCGTTGAATATGAATAAATGGCGTGTGAATATGAGTGAATGGGTTTGAATATGACTAAAAAGGGATTATATGATTAAATGAGGGTTGCATATGATCAAAGAAGGGTTATTTGTGATTAAAAGTGGCCAATTCGACATTTTCATGACTCCCTATCCATTTAGGTCAATGAATTTACATTTCCACTTAAATTCCAGACAATTCGGTTAATGGAAAGCCTCCACAAAAATAGGATTCATTTTTCAATAATATGTCATAGAGGAGACACATTTTGGGAAGAAAGTGAATCGTTTTCTCTTCAGTTTTCCAGAGAAGAGACAAAAATTTCTCAAACCCATTTGGACAACGGGAGAAGGAATTGAATCCCCTCAGGCAGCTCAATTATGGTTTTGCCTCACTCGCTCGATTTCTCTGTCATATTTTTCTGTTCCCATTTGGACACGAATGCCATCAGGCTTAGTTTTATTACTTGAACGTAGACACATTGTTAAAAATAGAAAGAAAAGGCTACGAATTGACAATTCAAGTTTATGTTTTTTTGGACGTGAAGATGAATTGCATATAATTCTTATTGTGAATCTTGGTGGTTTAAACCTTATCAGGCCACACGGGATAATGATTTTATCCCATCAACTTTTTTTCTGTGTTTATCTTCGTCCTTAAACTGAAACTAATCTCTTTAACTCTTATGAAAACATAGGATTAAGAGACTGATTTGCATAATGTGAGTTCAGCATAAAATTTTGGAAAAAGGAGACTGGGCGAGTTTGAATAGTTTGGTTTATTATAAAATCTATGAATATTTGTCAGCATTTTAGTCCATGTCCATTGCCATAACTCAAATAAAAAAACACTCATTTTAAACAATGTAATATTGAAATAGGTATTTTTTGGCCAAAAGGAGCTAGAGGAAATGAAAAACAAAATGGACCAGAGATAAAACGTAAATGAACGAAAAAAAAATCTAGACAGGAAACTTATATATTTTCAAATCTACAACTCCATCATACGAAATCTCAGATTTACAATATTGCTTTTTAAACCAACCTTTATATTTTTCTGTGGGGTGGGGGTTGGGGAGGTTCGTGATGGGAAAGAGAAGGTGGGATAGGAGGGGGTTGGTGGTCGTATAGGTGTGGCAGCTTGTCTATTTATAAACCTCCATCTACTTTTAATGGAAGGGCGTAACTTTTATTTTCGCGTATGTTTTCTCTTCGACTTCGTGCCACCTCACTCGTAACGCTGCAGCTCTTGCACTGGTTACCTAACGTCCTGCAGTTCTGTTTTATTGCTGTGGTCGTATAGGTGTGGCAGCTTCTCTATTTATAAACCTCCATCTACTTTTAATGGAAGGGCGTAACTTTTATTTTCGCGCATGTTTTCTCTTCGACTTCGTGCCACCTTCGTGACTTTGATGTTGCTCTGATCATTAGTCTGAAAGATTACAGCAGCATCAAAAAGTATCCTTCTTTGCAAAGAAAGGTAAGATAAGCCAAGGATTATTATTATTAGTATTATTATTATTATTATTATTATTATTATTATTATTTATTATATTATTATTATTATTATTATTATTGTTATTATTATTCTGTTTCAACGGTATCTAATTTATATAGAGTCTTCTCAATTCTTCTTATTGTCTTTTTCTCATAAATTAAATGCCGTTGAAGCAGTTATAATATTCAATGCTACTGCCCTTAGAGAAGGCCTCCTTCCTATTTTCATTATTATTATTATTTTATCAAAAATAATGGCAAGAATTCACAGAACTGATTTTGTGAATACTGTCATTATTTTCAATAAAACATGTGTGAAAGAAGGCCTGTTTGTTCCAGCATATTATTATTATTATTATTTTTTGGCTCTATCACAGCCCACTAATTCGACTGGGTGGTATTTATAGTGTGGGGTTCCGGGTTGCATCCTGCCTCTTTAGGAGTCCATCACTTTTCATACTATGTGCGCCGTTTCTAGGATCACACTCTTCTGCATGCGTCCTGGAGCTACTTCAGCCTCTAGTTTTTCCAGATTCCTTTTCAGGGATCTTTGGATCGTGCCTAGTGTTCCTATGATTATGGGTACAATTTCCACTGGCATATCCATATCCTTCTTAATTCTATTTTAAGTTTTTGATACTCATCCATATTTTCCCATTCTTTCTCTTCAACTCCGGTGTCCCATGGTATTGCGACATCAGTGGGTGATACTTATTTCTTGATATTGTCAATCAGCGTCACGTCGGGTCTATTTGCACGTATCACCCTATCTGTTCTGATACCATAGTCCCAGAGGATCTTTGCCAGATCGTTTTCCTATCACTCCTTCGGCGTTGGTGTTTCGTAACCACGTTTTGATTACTCGCTAGATAGCTGGTGTTTCTTGGCCAGAGGCTCCAGTGGAGGGCTTTTGCTACTGAATCATGGCTTCTTTTTGTACTGGTTCTGTGCAAGTGCCGGGCATTCGCTTGCTATGTGGTTTATGGTTTGATTTTTCGTATTGCACTTCCTACATATGGGAGAGATGTTATTTCCATCTATCTTTCTTTTGACATATCTGGTTCTTAGGGCCTGATCTTGTGCCGCTGTTATCATTCCTTCAGTTTCCTTCTTTAGCTCTCCCCTCAGTAGCCATTGCCATTTGTCATCGCTGGCAAGTTCTCTACCCTGTCTCATGTATTGTCCGTGCATTGGTTTGTTATGCCATTCCTCTGTTCTGCTTGTCTTTCTCCTGTCTCTGTATATTTCTGGGTCTTCGTCTACTTTTATTAGTCCTTCTTCCCATGCACTCTTGAGCCACTCGTCGTACTGGTCTTCATATATTGCCCCAATGCTCTGTTTCGATGTTGACGCAGTCCTCTATGCTTAGTAGTCCCCTCCCTCCTTCCTTTCGTGTTATGTATAGTTTGTCAGTATTTGCTCTTGGGTGTAGTGCTTTCTGTATTTTCATATGTTTCCTCATTTTCTGGTCTATACTGCCAAGTTCTGCCTTCGTCCATTCCACTATTCCTGAGCTGTATCTGATTACTAGCACTGTCCACGTGTTCATGGCTTTTATCATATTTCTGGCGCTTAGTTTTGACTTGAGTATCGCCTTGAGTCTCTGCATATATTCTTTCCTGATCGTGTCCTTCATCTCTTGGTGTTTTATATCCCTTCCGTCCATTCCATTATTCGCAGGTATTTGTATCCCGACTCATCTATTTTCAGGCATTCTGTTGGGTTGGTTGTGTTGGTGGTGTTGGTGTTCGTATCCCAATCAGTTCTGCTACTAATCTTGCTCCTGCATATGTCAAGTTATTTGTTTCTGTGATATTGGTGGTGTGTATTAGTCTCATTATTTCATTGACCTCACTTGTCTTCTCCCTTAATTTCTTGGTGCTGTAGGCTTTCATGGAGGGGATCTTTGTTCTCTCTGTATCTGGCTTCATCCATTGTCTGATCTTTTCTACCCATTCCGTCCTCTCTGTTACTTCGTCGGTGTTTCTTCGTGTGCCGTTGTTTGATACCTCATCATCCCTGTCGTTTTCTGTGACATCGTCTCTCAGTTCGTCATCTTGTAATTCGTTGCCGTGTGTCATTTCCCTTTCCAGTTCCTCTGCTCTGTTTGGGGGGGGGGGGGGGGGGGGGGGGGGGGCTAGGGGGGGGGGGGGGGGCGGGGGGGGGAGGGGGGGGGGGGGTTATTCCTCTCATTCAGATGTTGACCTCATCCTTCTTCATATATCCTGCTCTCCGTCGGGTTGCTTCTGATGTAGCATCTCCATATTCCTTATTTTCTTCTCTTATCCATTTCTTCCTCTGGTTTGCTTCTGTAGCTCCAGTCTTTGGTTGTTGTTACTGTCGTTGTGGTGGTCAGTTGCTGGATGACGACCTCCAAGTACCTGACCGTCTTCCCCTTCAATTTGGCTGAACACCTGGCTGCCGGACGAAGCTCCTCTGTTGCCAGAGGTTCCATTTAAGTCGTTGTCATTTAATCCTTCATTTCTTTCCATCATTGCTGAGTTTTCCTATTTAACCCATATCTGGACCCTACCCCATCAGGAATAGGTACTCATTTACAGCTGAGTAGACTGAGGAAATTATGGTAAACATTCTTTCACAAGGAATCAACGCGAGGAGAGCGGTCATCCATCCAATGACTGACCAGCCCCAATGTTGCTTAACCAGTCAATTGACGGCCTAACACACTCTGCCACGGCGCCACACATTTTTACTATTATTATTATTATTATTATTATTATTATTATTATTATTATTATTATTATTATTAGGGAAAAACTCTATATCACGAGAGTATATGTATGTTCTAAAGGGTCTACTATAATACAAAGTGTTAAGAGTCCGTGTATAATTTTTAAAGACTTTACAAAAAGCTTCCGAACCAAACCCTTTCCCTAGGTTCAATCTTCAGTCCAAACAAAAATGAACAATTTTGTTTACAAAACATGTAAAGAGGTAAATTTAAAAACAAGAGTAGTTGCAGATCGTTGACACCGGTCGTTAGCTCGTTAATGACGGCAGTTAACTCTAACTAGGTGATTTCCTCTCCCGCAATTGTTTATTTGGACTGAAGATGAACCCAGGGAGGGGGTTGGAAAGCTTTTTGTAAAGGCTTAAAAAAATTATACACGGACTCTTAACACTGTATTATGTGGACCCTTTAGAACTATTTTTATTATTATTATTATTATTATTATTATTATTATATTATTATTATTATTATTATTATTATTATTATTATTATTATTATTTATATTATTCATTATTATTATTATTATTATTATTATTATTATTTTTATTATTATTATTATTCAAGAGGAAAGCCTAGAATGGATGAAAAAAGCATGCTCCTTCATATAAAAAAAAAAAAAAAACTAAGTGGGAATTAATAAATTAATGTTTGAATCCTGAGTAAGTAAATATTAGATAGAAACTTAGAACTTGAAGGGCAGATAACCATTATAATATACACTTTAACTCAAATTTATATCTTTTGCAGAATTATACAGAAATTTCTTCTTAAATCACTATTAAAACTGACTAAACGAACGAGTTCTAAGACGCATTAAACAAAAAATAGGAATCGGGAGGATTCCATTATAGTGATTATTTCTTTGGAAATTCTCTAAGGATTAAAATGAAAATAGGTTTAAAACTTCTAGATCATTATTCAAATACAAAAGGGACGCCAGGCTCGCTCAAATTTCAGCCTGCGGAACAAAAGTTAGTGAGAGAGAGAGAGAGAGAGAGAGAGAGGAGAGAGAGAGAGAGAGAGAGAGAAGAGAGCGAGCGAGCGAGCGAGAGAGAGAGAGAGAGAGAGAGAGAGAGAGAGAGAGCTTTCGGGTGTCTTCATATTTCAAAGCTTCTTATTCTTATATTTGGTTCTTGGGTACGAAATAACTCTTTGGTTGCTCAGTCTGGTGGTATTTCATATTGTATTGGGATCTCTCTCTCTCTCTCTCTCTATCTCTCTCTCTTTCTCTCTCTCTCAGAAAGGTAATCCCTACCCTTATAAGTATAGCAAGGTAATCCCCTGCCTTTAGAAGTAAAGAAATATTTTCAGTTGTTATAAAGGTACTCTCTCTCTCTCTCTCTCTCTCTCTCTCTCTCTCTCTCTCTCTCTCTCTCTCTCTCTCTCTCTCTCTCTCTCTCTCTCTCTCTGTGCTTAACCCAATGGGACGTTACTACGTAATGATGAAATAAAAGAAGTAAGGTTTTGATTTTATCCTATTAAATCTTGTGTATTTTAATCTTTATCATTGTTGTGAATACAGTTTTTATTAGGAAAATATTATTTGAATCACTTCTATAAATTATTTAAATAACGATCTACTAATTCTGCATGAATTGGGTGCAGGAATTTGTATAAACGTGGAATTAAGCCAGGCTGAGGAATTTAATACTTTTTGAATTAGTTGCAATGAATTTGAAGCAAAAGCTTAAGTCTTCAGTCATCTGCTACTTTTATCTTTTAAGCCTGAACCAGGAAGAGAGATTTGCATAATGTCCAGATAATACTTGGTATTTTGCGCTTTTATTTAAATGCTGATCACATCTGTCATTTCGCTAAGGTGGATTTTTTGTCTTTAATATTTAGAGAATCTGTTGTCAATTTCGCTTTTTAGTTTTCTGTAAAAGAAAAATATTGAGATGGCTTTGTCTTTCCGTCCGCAGCATCACAGTTCCGCGCTCATGAATATGTACGAAGCAAGCTCGCGAGAACAGAACTGTGAGGAGTTTTAATTGGTCATCCTCTCGCTCTTACGAAGCGTGGCTCACATTACTGAGAATCATGCTAATGTGGGTACTGGATGTTTTGCTGAATATGTATGGCGTTACAAACTCTACAGCAAATTCTTTGTAAATAGTACAATAGGCGTTTCGAAATTATTAGCTACTCGAGAATCGTCAATCTGCAATGCAGATTCGTCAAGTCTACTCTATTTGCTTAAGGTTTCTGTTTATTTCTTTCGTGGCTAAGAATAAATTTGAGTTATTTCTGAGCTTACCTAAGATTATGAGAATAATTTATAATTTTTTTTCCTATTTTTACTTGTTTCAAGGTAGTACCCCGGCCATCTACTTGACCTTGTTTACTGAATGAAATCAGTTGCTCTGAAAATAAACGTTTGATCTTAGAAATAAGGAAAGTCATAATGAGATTATGTTGAACAAATCAAGACAATTGTCAGAAATCTTCGTTCTTTCGTTATTGTTACGCGGAGAGAGTAAATTATACAGGATATGGACACAATTATACTGTTCAACTAACGTACTTTGAACGTTATCATATGAATAAGAAATATATAGAGGTAATCTGTAATGGGACAGAATCTTACCGATTTATTTATTTATTTATGTATTTATCTTATTACTTATTCATTTTTTACAGAATCTTACCGATTCATTTATTTATTTGTTCATTTACTTATCTTTTTTTTTTTTTTTTTTATTTACAACGCCTAAGGTTTGGTTTACTTACGATTTGAAAATATTTTGTAGAAATAAACCTCATAGGGGGATTAGTGCCGTCAGTGTACCCCATGCGATGCGCTGTAGGGACTGCATGAAGATCTTTCCAGCATCCCCTCGACCCCTAGCTGCGACCCCTTTCATTCCTTTTACTGCACCTCTGTTCATAACCTTTCTTCTAATTTTCCACCTTCTCCTAATAATTGATTCATAGTGCAACTGGGAGGTTATCTTCTTATTGCAACTTTAAAACCTTTATTTATTTACTGTCAATTTCAGTTTCATCGCTAAAAGGCCTCTCAGGTCCCAGCATTTGGTTTCTGGTCTAAATTCTATATTCTGTTCTATTAATTAAAGAAACGCAGTTAAACAATTATTCGTTTGTCATTAAAATATCTACTTTTTCCCCCTTTTCGTGACGTGAAGGAATTTTAGCTTAGCTACGAGCGAGAGAGGAATTATTTGCAAAAGAAACTGGAGGACATTTAGCAGAAAGTGGCGGCTGAGACGACTTAGAAAAATTGACCCCATTTGTTTGACGAAGGAAAACGAAAAGTGACCTGGAATTCTTTTCCCATTTTCCTGACATTTTTCCGAGGTAATAAAACATTTCTGAGATGCTATCAGGCTTTCCAACTGTGTCGTTTTATTCGCTTATTTATTAATTCCTTTTATTCTTTTATTTTGTTTTCGCTTTTGACTCGGAAAAAAATGACCCCATTTGTTGACGATGGAAAACGAAGAGTAGGAATGAGGAATTCATCGCATTTTTTCAGGAGAAAGAGAAGAATTCCAAGTCTCTTTTCGTTTTCGTTCTTTTAACAAATGGTGTCATTTTTTCTAAGTAAAAAAATAAATTAAATTAAATTGACAAACGAATTTCTGGGATGTTATCAGGCATTCCAATAGTGTCTTTTTTTATTTAATTTTATTTTTCTTTCATTTCATTTGGACCAGATTGACATAATTTTTAATGCGTTTTTTCTCTGGAAACGTGATTATGCTCACATTACGAATAAGGAGGCACCTTAGCGAGCTAATTCAAGGGAATATAATATATTCATCTTAATAAACTAAGTAGTCATCTTAATAACTTAGTTCCTGATGCACTTTATACTTGCATCCTTATTAAGTCCACTTATTATTTGTCAATGTTTATTTAATTTGTTTTACATATTTTAGTTTTGCTTCGTCCAAGAGTATTGAACATTTTGAAACAATCACATAAGACAATACCAATTAAAAGGACTCGTCATTCAGTAATGTTAAGTTTCAAATTAAATTTCTATCTATTAGTTTTATTCCGTTAAAGAAAAAATATACATGAAATTACTATTTGAAAACAAGCAGAGAAAACCCCTGATTGTCCAGGTGTTGTTTTAATTACAAAAGATTCTCTGTCTGTCTGTCTGTCTCTGTCTCTCTCTCTCTCTCTCTCTCTCTCTCTCTCTCTCTCTCTCTCTTTGACCTCACTGATTACGTCAATTGTTAGGTCATCAACATTGATTAACTGTGTTTACGTGAGATTAGTGAGTTAAGCATCTTTAACATTGTATGCTTGAATATGGATCATCATATTACTTTGTGTGATAAATCAAAACTTGAAAAATTTTCAGTTAATATTAAATCGACTTTAGAATTATACGTTACATTTAAAGTAAAAGTCCTTTTGGTATTCCCAGTCATCTTTAAAACATTATTTTAAGACCCAAGTTTATCAAATACCTGGTAACAAATATTACACTTGATACATACTTTGTCAATAACAACAAATTAATATCAAGTTTTGTACTAGGCATTTAAATCAGCAATCCTTTCAGTAATATATTCTACATAGAAAGCAGAAATCTTTATAGTAATATATCCTACACTTAAAGAAGAAATCCTTCCAGGAATATATGCTACATTTAAATCAAAAATCCTTCTTGTCATATATCCAAAATTTAAATCAGCTGTCCTTTTGGCAATATATCCTACATTTAAATCAATAATTTCCTTCTGGTAATATATCTCACATTTAAATCGTTAAGCCTTTTAGTAATATATCCCACATTTAAAACAGTAATCCTTTTAGTAATATATCCTACACTTAAATCAGCAATCATTTCAGTAATATTTCTTAATTCAAATCTGTAATCCTTTTAGTAATAAGGCTATATTGAAATCTGTAATCCTTTAAGATGTATATCCTACATTTAAATCAATAATCCTTTTAGAAGTATATCTCACATTTAAAGCAATAATTACTTCAATAACATATCTTACATTTAAATCAGCAGTCCTTTTAGCAATATATCCTACATTCAAATCAGTATTTTTAATCATTGTTTTATTAATAGTGCCTACATTCAAACCAATAATCTTTTTTAGTAATAGATCCTATATTGAAAGCAGAAACCCTTTTAGTAATACATTCAGTGTAGGCAGAAATTCATTTAGTGATATATCCTATATTCAAAGCAGAAATGATTCTAGTGATGTGTCCTATATTTAAATCAGTAATTCTTTCAGTGATAGATCCTACATTGACATAAAGTTGTTTTTATAGTTATTGTTACGGCCTCTGAGAGAGGTCCGCTTCAGGTTCGATATTATTATAAGCAAAAAGAATTCAACACCAACAGTTGAAACTGGGGATACGAATATAGAAAGAAACACTAACACAACAAAGGTTTATTTACAAGCTTACTAACAAAGATGAATGCAGAATAGTATCTCCTATTTACATAAAAAGACAAAATCTTACAATGCGTAAACTGGGGAAGAAGTGAGGTAATTCAAATACTTGCTGGCCAGTTTTGAGACTCGAAGCGATGGCTTCAGAAAAGAACTGCTATTGCCGACGTCTTCTTGAGTCCATATTGCAGAAAATAATGTCTATTCTAGATACTTGAAGGGCAGGAACTCCCCAAAACCTCTAGCAGAACTTCTCTTCTCTGAAGTCTCGCTCAACGTCGAAATAACTCGGTCGTCCACTCCTGAAGACGACTTGACCAGAATTCAAACAACTTTCGAGCGAATTTTCCTCTGATCTTTTGTCCTGGTTCCTTCTTCTCTTATCTCTCTCTGACGATCTCTGCTGCTGATCTCTCACTGATAATCTGATCTGTGGCTCTTACTGAGGATCTCTCTGTGTGACTAACTGATGATCTCTCTTCTCCTACTTCGTCTGTCGTATTTATACGGCATTCTGGGGGCGGGGCCTACGGCGAGCGTCACAGACTCCCGAGATTACCGGAACGATTTAGAAGTTTCTCGACGAAGTATTGCATCAGAAATCGCGGCGTTTCTCACGACACTTCGGCGCCTGTTAAGTTCCACAACACTCCTGCTGATTCTAGAACCATCATGAGAACAGGTGCCTCCAACACGTGCGCGAAAAACTCCATACGGCAGAACTTCTCGAAGATGCGTTTTCCTTTCCTTTATCTTCCTTTGCTATAAAGCAATTACCTTGACACGTCCCCCCGAAAAGAGAAAAAAAATTAAATCAGCTGATTTTATTTTTTTCTAAAGAGAAACAAGAATTAAACAGCAGGGGAACAATTCTGCACAAAGCTTTAATACTTCTCCATTCACTCAACCACTCGTGCCAAAATAGAAAACGGTCATTAGGCTACTCATTCTGAAGACTAGAGACTATTAGCTATCACATTATCCTTTCCTCTTACTTTTTCCGTTTTCTGAACTCTGATTAAAACTTTGAAATGCTAAAACACCTCTTGCATTTTCAAAAAACTAATTTCTCTCAGTAACACTGTCACATAGAACACTGGCGGTGGCCAAGGTACAGGGCGTTCTTTATAATTCTGAAGCAAGTTTACATTTATTGACTTTGCTCTACTCTTACCCATATTAATTCCATAATGTATATTTTCCCTCTCCTCTAACACTGAAAAAGGACCTTCGAACTTATAAGATAAAGCGGAACCTTTCCGGACTAGTACTAAAACTTTATTTCTTACACACAAACTTCTCTCTTTTGCTCAAAGATCACGTTTCCCTTTAGTTTCCCCTTGACTTTCGCTCAGGTTCTCTTTTGCTAATTGCAAAGTGCTTCTGTTCTCCTCCGCTAGTTCCCAAACATCTCTTAAATTCTTTTTATAATACTCTAGATTAGTTGTGCAATCTTCTCTATCCTTACCTCTAGAGTCTAGAGTCTAGACAAAGGTCCGACCATATTGATAAATACATTCTCAAAAGATTTGCCTACTGAAGGAATATTACACAACGGAACTCTAGGAATCACATGATTCGGTTTCCTGGCAATTTGATATTCATGACAGCTTAAAACATACCTCTTCATGTCACTTCTCATTTTAGGCCAAAAGTACGCCCTACTAATATACCTGAAAGTTTTATTTACTCCTAAATGTCCTTGCCCATCATGTGCTAACTTCAAAACTAGCTCACGAAGCTTCCTAGGTACCACTTATTGTTCGGTGATTTCCCCTTTACTACCTGACTTCGGTCGAACATAACGACAGAAAACTTCATCCTTTAAACAAAAAATTTCCTTACATACATCATCGAGATCATCATCCAGCTCACATTAAAAACTTTGGGTTAGTTTCTCATCCTCTCTCTGCAACTTGACTAGCCCATTCTTATTCAAAATGTTAGTGCCTAATTCATCACCGTAACTAGTATTAGATACAGGCACATTTACTACGTTACTTTCGACAGTTACACCTTCCATTTGGCTATCACTGTCAACGATAGAGTTAGGTTTCTCAGCCACACTCATACCAAGATCAACCTCGCTACCTCTATCACACCCGTTCGAATCCACGAACCTACTCACGTTCGAATCCACAAACTCACTCTCGTTCGAATCCACGAACTCACTCTCGTTCGAATCCACGAGCAAATTATGAACGAAGTCTATGTCTGTATCTAAACACGACCTAGTTACTACCATTTTAGGCACTGGAATATCCCTCACAACAGGATTCACATTCTTGGATAAAGCTAAGTCATTACCGACAATACTGTAAACGCCTTCGACGGGCAAACTGTCCATAACTTCAAGTTTCACTTCTCGTGACACTACCTGACTTTCTAAGTTCAACTTCACCAAAGGACAAAGAACACAAGTCCTAGGAAATCCACCTAACATGACTTTTTCTTCAATATTGATTTCTGCCCTGTTTGGCACACTCTCTCTCCTAATCAGTGAGACAGCAGCTCCTGTGTCTCGAAGCAAGACTACTTCTCTCGAACACACTCCTCCAAGAGAGGAAATTATGCCTTCTGACAGAAATTCACCAAAAATTTTCCTAGTTTCTCTCATCACATCATTCCTACTTGACGAAAGGTTAACTAGAGACACTGGTATCTTATCATCCTTCCTTTCCACTGCCCAATTTCTCACTAAATGCCCTTTCCCATTACATCAGAAACAAGTTAAAACTGAGCCACTAGATGAGATCTTACTCTTACAAACCTTAGACGTAAGACCAGGTTTTCTGCATGTATAACAGGAATAGTCACTTTCACTCGCATTGCTATTACTAGGACTGAAACCTTTACTGCTTTGCACTCTACCAGACAAAGGATCATTTCGTTTCTTACTAACACTCAAATTATGAGTTAGACTATATTCGTCTGCTAACCTGGTTGCTCCTGCAAAAGATACTTCTCGCCTGTCCTCTATATAAAGCTTAATCTCACGGGATACGTTATCTTTGAAGTTTTCTAACAAAACTAAGTTCTTCAAACTATCAAAATCATCAACTTTAGCAGAAGTTAACCAATCAAAAAACAGCCTTTCTAACTTCTTACCATATTCTACATACGTAATATTTTCATCCTTTCTCAAATTTCTAAATTTCTTAAAGTACGCCTCCGGTACTAACCTATACGCACTAAGAACAGTTTCTTTCATGATATCGTAATTATCACATTCCTCCTTAGACATGCAACTATACACAGTAAGCGCCCTACCACTCAAAACTTACTGTAAATATAAAGTCCACATTTCTTTAGGAGAACCTACTCTTTCCATTAACTTCTCAAAACACATGAAATATTTCGTTACATCTTCATCATCAAACTTTGGTACTAATTTCAGCACTGTACTCATACCTAACGTATCAGCTTCGTTTTCGTTCTCGCCTGTCCGACTGTTACAAGTACTTTCCCTTAACCGAGCAATTTCCAACTCATGCATACGTTCTTTTTCTGTTACTTCCTGCTCATGCATACGTTCTTTCTCTCTCTCTTCCTGCTGCATTACCAACATTTCTCTCTCTTGCTGCATTATCATTACTTCTCTCTCTTACTGCATTTTCATTGCTTCTCTCTCTTGCTGCATTTTCATTGCTTCTCTCTCTTTCTCTTGCT
>NC_061090.1:35052399-35058619 GCF_015104395.2 Macrobrachium nipponense | reverse complement strand
TATATGTGTGTGTGTGTGTGTGTGTGATTTTGTGTGTGTGTGTGTGTGTGTGTGTGGTGTGTGCATATATACCCCCGTCTTAAAAGGTATTATACTATTTCGATTTATATGAAATGTAATTCATGGTCCATCTCTCAAAATAGAATAGCAGAAGAAGAAGAAGAAGAAGAAGATGAAGAAGAAGAAGAAGAAAAAGGTTTGTGTAGGTTACTGGAAGGAGACTGCGTAATTTGATCTCGGGAATTCAAAAAACTACTTCCAGAACTACGACTCAATAACTGTATTCTAGAGAGTTTGACGGTTTTTGGGAAAAAGCTTCCTCTCCTTCCCTTTGGTTTTTTGGTGCCAATGAATCTCCAGCAAGTTTCTTAAAGAGACTTGAAGTTTTTGGGGAAAAGTTACATAATCGTGGAACTTCTTCGATTTTTTTTAACAGGGTTAAAATTAAAACAATTAAAACGATCAATTCTTTAGAGAAAAGACATAAAAAAATTTCGTTTTTAGTTTTCATTTGGTAACCAACCGATAATATACGACAAATTTAGTAAGAAATTGAGGACACGTTCTTTAAAAAGAGATAAAAAAATAAATATCACTATATGACACTTTTGAGGCATTAAAACTTAATTAATTCCACGATATCAATTAAAACTAACAGGCGATAAAGATAAAACTTGCTTAATGAAGCGACAAAATAAAACCTTATTTGAAAAAAAAAAGCTGTCTATGAATATAAGTTGCTATCAAGAGACATGCGTATAGAGAAAAGGGGTGAGAGAGAGAGAGAGAGAGAGAGGGCGGTTTCCACGCTGTTGGATTTTCCGTACTTACGAAATCCAAATACGAAATATAAAAGATTAAAAAAACTCATTTTTTTATGTTCCCCGCATATATACCACAAAGGAGAACCACATTCGCAGAAAGCAAAAAATAAATAAATTGATAAATGAATAAAGACAAAGCAAGAACATTAGACAAAAAAACCCTTCTATTTATATCTTTCTACTATAGCCTCATCTTCCTCATGAAACATGTATTTATCTCTCTCAGTGGACGGCAGAGGATACATAAAAAGTTAAAAATAATTTGCAATAAAAAGCCGAATGATTCACGCTACAAGATCTTGTCTTAATAAACCTTCAGTGGAGGAGGAGATGGTCCTGGAAGATGTTTCTTCTCTCGTGTTCCAGCGAAGGAGTCAAAACTTAATGGAAGAAGAAGAAGAAGAAGAAGAAGAACTCTGGGATGGACGAGGCAAGTGATAGTTATTCACGTTTATTTATTACGACACTTGTTTTTAACTTACATCTCATGTTTGGTTTCATTTGTAGACTGTGATAATAATAATAATAATAATAATAATAATAATAATAATAATAATAATAATATGTGGTGCCGTGGCAGAGTGGGTTAGGTCGTCAATGGACTGGTTAAGCAACACTGGGGTTGGTCAGTCGTTGGATGGGTGACTGCTCTCCTCGGCGTTGATTCCTTGGGAAAGGATCTTTACTATAATTTCCTCAGTCTACTCAGCTGTAAATGAGTACCTATCCCTGATGGGGTAGGGTCCAGCTATTGATTAAATAGCAAAACTCAGCAATGATGTTAAGAAATGAAGGAATAAATGACAACGACGTAAATGAAACCTCTGGCAACAGAGGAGCTTCGTCCGGCAGCCAGGTATTCAACGCAATTGAAGGGGAAGACAGTAACCAACAGCCTGAGATTGGAGCTACAGAAGCAAACCAAAGGAAGAAATGGACAAGAGAAGAAAATAAGGAAATATGGAGATGCTACATCAGAAGCAACCCGACGGAGAGAGGATATAGAAGAAGGTTGGTCAACATCTGGAATGAGAGGAATAACATCCCCCAAAGAGAGCAGAGGCTGGGAGACCAAGTAAGGAACATAAAGAAAAAGAACTGGCTCTCCCGACACGACAACGAATTACATGAAGACGAACTGAGAGACGATGCTACAGAAGAAGACAGGGATGATGAGGTATCAAACAACGACACATGAAGAAACACCAACGAAGTAACAGAGAGGACGGAATGGGTAGAAAAGATTACACAATGGATGGAGCCAGATACAGAGAGAACAAAGATCCCTTCCATGAAAGCCTACAACACCAAGAAATTAGGGGAGAAAACAAGTGAGGTCGTGAAATAATGGGCATAATAGAATAGACACCACCAGTATCACAGATACAAATAACTTGGCATATGCAGGAGCAAAATTAGTAGCAGAACTGATGGGGATTCGAACACCAACACCACCAGCACAACAAACCCAACAGAAACCAAAATAGCAACCGCCTTGGAAAAGGCGCCTGGAAAAGCAAATCATGGTGATGAGATCTGACTTGAGTAAACTGAAAGAGATGGCAGAAAAAAGGCTAAGAAGCAAAAAAACAAGGGAGGAACTCAACGACAAATACAAAGTACAAGAGAGGGGACTAAACAACATAATAGAAAATGTAAAACAGAGGCTTAAGGCCAAAGCACATAAGATCCAACGGTACATAAACAGGAATAAGGGATACCAACAGAACAAACTATTCGGAACCAACCAGAAAAGACTATACAGCCAACTAAGAGGGGAAGACAACCACCAAGAAATTACTGAAGCTGAACCAAGTAAGAGACTCTGGGAAAACATCTGGAGCAATCTGGTATCACACAACAAACATGCAACATGGCTCCAGGAAGTCAAGGAAGAAGAAACCGGGAGAATAAAACAGAGATCACGACAGACACAGTCAGACACCAACTAAAGAAAATGTCAAACTGGAAAGCCCCAGGTCCTGATGAAGTCCATGGATACTGGCTCAAAAACTTCAAGGCCCTACACCCACGAATAGCAGAACAACTGAAGGGGGGTTTCCTCTTTGATTTTTGAAGAATATTTTTGAAATTTTCAAAATCTGGTTATATGGCTGTAAGACATGAGCAACACCTCTGTTATCACGTGGCAAAAGTATTTTTTCGAAATTTTAAAATTAATAGGGTTTTGGCCCCGCCCCCATCACACTGTGACGTAGGGCTGACGTTTGGCTCCTAATGACTATTGTCATTTTGTCCTTTATCTGCCCAATTTATTGTTTATTTTGATTTTTATTTTGCCTAATCTCTTACATCTGGCACCAAGAATGGCGGATTCCTTGGTGAATGGTGTTCTGAGCGGGTAAAATGCCCGGCAGGGAGCCATGGGAGTCAGTGTGTCCCAGAGTTGCAAAAGGGAAGGTATGATGCTCTTTACTCCGAGGATTTTTTCGCTATTTACCGTGTTTTTTGCTTGTTTTCTTACATCAAGTATCTCTAAATGCAATTTATATACGTTTGTGTGTATACTAGAGTGAAAGTGAGACAATATGCCGAAACGGAATCGTGCAACTATGGCCCGTTTAGCAAATTTTGCTAAAAAGCGACATAGGGTGGAAGGTGGACTGTTTTTTTTTTTGTTGATGTGGCAGAGTCGCATTGCCGCCACCATTGTTGGCTGATGTATCCAGCGCTGTCCACCATCATCACCACCACCAGCACCACCAACAACAACAACACGAGGCTCTTTTTTGGCTGCTGAGAGCCCAGCCCTCATTGCCTCTATGTCGTTTGCTGAGCAATCATCTGAGGTTTTTTCACCTTCGCAGTTACGCTCTCAGTTGATGAAAGTGATAAAGGACGACGAAAAGGGAGTATATGATGACAAATTCTTACTTGCTTGGTTTCAAACCAGGCAACAAAGAGTCAGGTGGTACTTGATGATAGCATCGCCTCGAGCAAATAATACCCCTCTTTAGAGGGGGAGGACTTGGTACCGGAAACCAAGCAAAAAAACACTAAGAATTATTAGAAAGAAGGAAAGGCATTCTGAACTAAGCGCTAGTGAGTATTTAACATTTGTTTGTATCATGGTTTTGCTCAAAGATCAATTTTTTTCCACGAGTGCCAAGAAAAAACACTTCTTGACCTTTACGGCCATTTTTCTCAGCTTTCACTTTTTTGCACTTCAACACTATTTTTTTATTTATTGGCCAATTTTAAAGTTAAATATACCATTGGAAAGAGGAAAGAAAGGTGAATATTTTGTTGGGGCTAGATTTTTTCTTAGGTTGACAAGGAACTCGTGATAACCAAATAAACAAAATTTTGAGGGGAAATTTCCCCCTCGCCCCCATCCAAAAAAAGAAAAAAATGGAAAAACTGTTCCCAACATTTTTTTCTACTATGATATACTTTCTGTGTATAAAGCCGCATTGCAATAGCTCTAAAAATGAAGGAAGAGTTACACTTTCAATTTTTTTTTATTTTTTCTTATTTTTTCAATAAAAACCAAAATAATCTTTCGATCACTCTGAAATTTTTTTTTGGAACATCACCTTATATATATGTATAACATATAATAATTTCATAGAAATCGGAGCATTATTTCTATATAAGCAGACGCCCCTTCAGCATTGCAACTCAAATCACCATGAACCCAAATGGATGACCACAGGAAGAACATCCTTGGTCCAAAAAGATAGCCAGTAACTACAGGCCTATCATCTTCCTACCAATAATGTGGAAGTTACTAACAGGTATCATCAGTGAAAGGCTATACAACTACTAGAGGAGACAAACACCATCCCCACCATCAGAAAGGCTGCAGAAGGAAGTGTAGGGGTACAAAAGACCAGCTCCTGATTGACAAAATGGTAATGAAGAACAGTAGGAGAAGGAAAACAAACCTAAGCATGTGTTACGAACCGAGAGAGGTCTCACTTCAGGTTCGATATGAAAAAAAAAAAAAAAAAAAAAAAAAAAAAAAAAAAATCAACACCAACAGATGAAGCTGGGGATACGAATATAGAAAGAAACACTAACACACCAAAGGTTTATTTACAAGCTTACTAACAAAGATAAATGCAAAATGGTGTCTCCTATTTACATAAAAAAAGGTAAAACTTACACTGCATGAACTGGGGGAACAGTGAGGTAATGAAAATACTTGCCGACCAGTTTTGCAACTCGAAGCGATGGCTTCCACAAAAGGAGAACTCTAATTGTAGACGCCTTCTTGACTCCGTATTGCAGAAAATAATGTCTGCCTTCTCTTACTTCGTCTGTCATATTTATACGCCATCCTGGGGGCAGGGGATACGGCGAGTGTCACAGACTCCCGATATTACTGGAACGATGGATAGACTATAAAAAAGCCTTCCACATGATACCACACACATGGCTAATAGAATACCCTGAAAATATATGGGGCAGAGGGAAAACACCCATCAGCTTCCTCAAAAATACAAATGTGCAACTGGAATACAATGCTTACAAACTCTGGATAAACTAGCAGAGGGTTGATTATCAGGAGGGATCTTCCAGGGCGATTCACTGTCCCCACTACTCTTCGTAGTAGCCATGTTCCCAATACAAAAAAGTACTACAGATGACGGATGCCGGGTACCAACTCAAGAAATGAGGCAACAGAATCAACCATCTGATGTTCATGGACGACATCAAGCTGTATGGTAAGAGCATCAAAAAAATAGATACCCTAATCCAGACTGTAATGATTGTATCTGGGGACATCAGGATGGAGTTTGGAATAGAAAAATGCACCTTAGTCAACATACAAAAAGGCAAAGTAACGAGAATTGAAGGGATAAAGCTACCAGATGGGAGCAACATCAAACATAGATGAGACTGGATACAAATACCTGGGAATAATGGAAGGAGGGGATATAAAACACCAAGAGATGAAGGACACGATCAGGAAAGAATATATGCAGAGACTCAAGGCGATCTCAAGACAAAACTCAACGCTGGAAATATGATAAAAGCCATAAACACATGGGCAGTGCCAGTAATCAGATACCACACAGGAATAGTGGAATGGACGAAGGCAGAACTCCGCAGCATTGATCAGAAAACCAGGAAACATATGACAATGCACAAAGCACTACACCCAAGAGCAAATACGAACAGACTATACATAACACGAAAGAAAGGAGGGAGAGGACTACTAAGTATAGAGGACTGCGTCAACATCGAGAACAGAGCACTCGGGCAATATCTGAAAACCAGTGAAGACGAGTGGCTAATGAGTGCATGGGAGGAAGGTCTAATAAAAGAAGACAAAGACCCAGAAATATACAGAGACAGGAGAATGACAAACAGAACAGAGGACTGGCACAACAAACCAATGCACGGACGATACATGAAACAGACTAAAG
>NC_061090.1:35044899-35047399 GCF_015104395.2 Macrobrachium nipponense | reverse complement strand
TTTAATTCTTGGTGACTCTCATGTTGTTGGAACGTTAAAACAATTTAAAAAATAAATGAAATACTCTCGCGTGTGCGAAATTAGGCTATGCATTGCAGTATTTTTTCGCCTGGGGGGAAATAATAACGCTAAAATTGCTTTAAACAGCTTTCAGAAGCAAGTGTTGTGAATAATGCTACACACACTCAAGGGCCAATAAAAAGAAGTTACTGGCCTTTTAGGTACCTGAAATTTAAAAGGAATTGTTGGGCACGTAGTCCTTTGTAAGAAGATGCGAGCTGCGCTTCCGGCATGCCAAGAAAAAAGGGATAAATCTAATAAAAAAACTAACGCGTGATCACTGTTAAACTAATCATGAAATGGACATAAATTATATAATTAAGAAATAAGCTTTTCTGTACACGGAAGGTGCTATATATAATTAGATTACTAAAAATGCATTGATAACGGTGTTGTGTTTACAATCTACAATTACAAACGTTTAAGATAATGAGATTTTTAGCAACATCTACCTTTAAGAATTAAAACTAGAATATTCATTATGGTTTTCTAATAAACGTCTCTTCTAAATATTGTTAAAGAAATCAGGCTAATATAGTTTATTGCAAGGACGCAATACGTAAAAAAGGGTCGGCTGTGTACATTGACTATTATTATTATTATTATTTATTTATTTTATTTTATAATTTTTTTTTTTTGCTCTATCACAGTCCTCCAATTCGAACTGGGTGGTATTTTTAGAGTTTGGGGTTCCGGGTTGCATCCTGCCTCCTTAGAGTTCCATCACTTTTCTTACTATGTGTACCGTTTCTAGGATCACACTCGTTCTGCATGAGTCCTGGAGCTACTTCAGCCTCTAGCTTTTTTAGATTCCTTTTCAGGGATCTTGGGATCGTGCCTAGTGCTCCTATGATTATGGGTACGATTTCCACTGGCATATCCCATATCCTTCTTATTTTTCTATTTTCAGATCTTGATACTTATCCATTTTTTTCCCTCTCTTTCTCTTCAAATCTGATGTCCCATGTATTGCGACATCAATGAGTGATACTTTCTTCTTGACTTTGTCAATCAACGTCACGTCTGGTCTGTTTGCAAGTATTCGTCCTATCCGTTCTGATACCATAGTCCCAGAGGATCTTTGCCTGATCGTTTTCTATCACTCCCTCAGGTTGGTGCTCGTACCACTTATTACTGCAAGGTAGCTGATGTTTCTTGCGCAGGCTCCAGTGGAGCGCTTTTGCCACTGAATCATGCCTCTTTTTGTACTGGTTCTATGCAAGTGCCGGACATTCGCTTGCTATGTGTTTATGGTTTTTCATTTTTTTCGTTATTTGCTTTCTCATTCATATGGGAGAGATGTTATTTCCGTCTATCGTTCTTTAAAATATATCTGGTTCTTAGGGCCTGATCTTTTGCCGCTGTTATCATTCCTCAGTTTCCTTCTTTAGCTCTCCCCTCTGTAGCCATTGCCATGTGTCATCGCTGGCTAGTTCTTTAGTCTGTCTCATGTATTGTCCGTGCATTGGTTTTTTGTGCCAGTCCTCTGTTCTGTCTTGTCATTCCTCCCTGTCTGATATTTCTGGGTCTTCGTCTACTTTTATTAGTCCTTCTTCCCATGCACTCTTTAGCCATTCGTCTTCACTGGTTTTCAGATATTGCCCCAGTGCTCTGTTCTCGATGTTGACGCAGTCCTCTATACTTAGTAGTCCTCTCCCTCCTTCCTTTCGTGTTATGTATAGTCTGTCCGTATTTGCTCTTGGGTGTAGTGCTTTGTGTATTGTCATATGTTTCCTGGTTTTTTTATCTATGCTGCGAAGTTCTGCTTTCGTCCATTCCACTATTCCTGCGTTGTATCTGATTACTGGCACTGCCATGTGTTTATGTTCTTTTATCATATTTCCGGCGTTGAGTTTTGACTTGAGTATCGCCTTGAGTCTCTGCATATATTCTTTCCTGATCGTGTCCTTCATCTCTTGGTGTTTTATATCCCCTCCTTCCATTATTCCCGATTTGTATTTGTCCTGTCTCATCTATGTGTTTGATGTTGCTCCCATCTGGTAGCTGTATCCCTCAGTTCTTGTTACTTTGCCTTTTTGTATGTTGACTAAGGCGCATTTTTCTATTCCAAACTCATCCTGATGTCCCCAGATACAATCCTTACAGTCTGGATTTAGGGTATAGATTTCCTTGATGCTCTTACAATACAGCTTGATGTCGTCCATGAACATCAGATGGTTGATTCTGTTGCCTCTTTTCTTGAGTTGGTACCCGGCATCCATCTTCTGTAGTACTTTTGTCATGGGAATCATGGCTACTACGAAGAGTAGTGGGGACAGTGAGTCGCCCTGGAAGATCCCTCTCCTGATATTAACCTCTGCTAGTCTTATTCCAGAGCTTGTAAGCACTGTATTCCAGTTGCGCATTGTATTTTTGAGGAAGCTGATGGTGTTTTCCTCTGCCCCATATATTTTCAGGCATTCTATTAGCCATGTGTGTG
>NC_061090.1:35034899-35039899 GCF_015104395.2 Macrobrachium nipponense | reverse complement strand
CATACACATATATACAAGTGTGTCTATGAATTGTTTTATTCTCTCTCTCTCTCTCTCTCTCTCTCTCTCTCTCTCTCTCTCTCTCTCTCTCTCTCTCTTTTTAAGCAGCCACTTTCTTTATCCTGTTGACATCTGCGTCATCGTTACTTGATATTCCATCCGAGAAAAGCAATTTTTATTTGAAATATGTTCATGATGTCAATTCAACTTTGTTTCCTTTTTAACATTTCACGACCAAATATAGAAGGTTAGCTCAATCGTACATACTATACTTGCTCGAAATGCATAGATTTCCACAAAGCGCATTTAATTTTGAAAAGTATTTTCCTTGTCAAATCCAGCCGTTGAACCAACTGCGGATGTATATATTATGTCCGTATGAAAAGAAGTGGGTGTCCTCACCCAAATCACCCTGGAAACATATGCTTTAAATAGAACTTTTCCACCTTTCAGCTTCAAGTATAGAGGGTAGTCATACCACAAATAATAAATTTGTACACGAAATCAGTGTGCGTCTGACAAGCTTCTACACACACACACACACACACACACACACATATATATATATATATATATATATATATATATATATATATATATATATATATATATATATTATATATATATAATTCAGACTAACATTCTATTCATAAACTACAAATATAGAAAGTATTTGAAATGAAATAAGTAAATACTCAACGAACGCTCCTTGAAAAAATACGGATGGCCAGGGAGAGAGAAAACGCGGATTCCGATTACCCTTGGTAATACTCTCCTCAAAGATTTATCTGTTTTGGTAAGGAAGCTTTTGAGAGCCTCGGAGAACTCCGCGTTACTAGTGAGGAGGAAATCGAAGTATCAAGATTTATTTGTTATCGAGAACAAAACGCTGAAAGGCCATTCGGGATTTATTTGTTATTGGTGAAGAAAGGGTTTGAACTTAGGAACTTTTTTCGGGAAATCTATGGAAAGGGCTTTTGTCTCTAGTGGTCTTCGAGAAAAAAAATAGATAAATGTTTATTTCGAAGGAATATAAAACTATGCCATAAGGAAAGGTACAATGAATTAGACTATATATTTCGAATTGAGATAATGTCTGTCTAATGAATTTTAAGATTACTTCTTTCAATGTACAATGAGAGAGAGAGAGAGAGAGAGAGAGAGAGAGAGAGAGAGAGAGAGAGAGAGAGAGAGAGAGAGAGAGAGAGAGAGAGGGGAGAGAGAGGTTACAGATTTCGAATCAGGTTCATTTCTTTTTGATGTATTTTATATATTCTGAAATAATATGAGAGAAGAGAGAGAGAGAGAGAGAGAGAGAGAGAGAGAGAGAAGGTTATAGATTTCGAATAAAGTTCGTGTCTTTATAATGTATTTTCTTATTAGAGACAGAGAGACAGAGAGACAGAGAGAGAGAGACAGACAGACAGACAGACAGAGACAGACAGACAGACAGACAGACAAAGTTACAGTTTTCGAAAGAAGTTCATATCTTTATAATGTATTTTCTTATTATATATTTTGAGAGAGAGAGAGAGAGAGAGAGAGAGAGAGGAGAGAGATAGGGGTAACGGGATGGAAGATAAGCTAAGCTCAACTGTTATCAGATCTTCATTATTTTGTTATAAGATGGCGCACATCTCACAGTTAGGTCAGCAGATTGTGCTCCCCCCCGGCACAAAAAAAAAAAAAAAAAAAAAAAAAAGATGAAATAGAAACAATCAGTTTACACAGTCTCCCTCCGTTTTCTGAAGCGTCAAAGAAGCCGCACCTTACCACGTACAATCACATATTTTTTTTCGGGTCATTTTTACGCAGATTATGCCTCAGTGGAGCTTCCTTAATAAGGCCGAAATTCTAAAACCCCCAACGAAGGTAGCTCCGTCTTATTATGTAACGCGAAATGCAAGAAGGTACCTCTCTCTCTCTCTCTCTCTCTCTCTCTCTCTCTCTCTCTCTCTCGTTTTTCTGACTCTGGCTTTTGCTGGGGAAAACCCACTGAAATATGATATCATAAAACCTGGTATACTCGGTTTCCTAAATTTTAACTAATAATGTCATTTAGTGCTTAGCTGCCTGTCTTGAATATGGTGAAGTAGAAGGAGATCCTTGGGCGTTATTATGAATCTAGAATTAATTATTTTGCTATTTTGTACTTCATAATCTTTGAATTCGACAGTGTTCTAACTAAAACTATTATTCATTGTAAAATTCACCATTTTCTCAAACTCCTGAATGAATTTGGAGGTCTGGGAAGTATTCTTTTTAGTGAAATATATAAAAAAAATATTTAAACTTTTATAAGACTGTTAACTTTTCAGAATATCACTCTGTTCCCAGTAAAAAAAAAAAATAATTTGGACGCACTTCAGCTTATGTCTTCTCATTTTACTTTTGTCGACCACTACGGTAATGTTTCTATTCGCATAGATTACTATAAGAGGGGGCCTAAACTTTCGATGCATATTCAGAAGAAGAAGAAGATGAAGAAGAAGAAGAAGAAGAAGAAGGAAAATCCCTCAATGATATACATTTCTGAACACTGGACTTTCATTCTCAAAAAACTATTTTTTTGATCCTCACACCTTGAAAAAGGAAAAGTTGAATGTCAAAAGAGTATCTCTTCAAATGAAACCAGGTCTGCTCTGAAAAGAAGTATAAAGCCTCCAAATGAGCTCACGTAGGAAAGCCAACTTTAAATCATTTTTATTTTCACAATTTTTGGATACTGGAAGCGTAGTGGATATTTTGCATTTAGTTTTTATGCATTACAGATGAGATTGCTATTTACATTTAACTAACAGTTTATAGTGTGTTGTCATCCATATCATTATTATTAATGTTATACATTTCTAAGTAACATCCTGAAACAATCACTGCGCTCTGAAAATAAATTTATATGCAAATGATAAACGTGTAAATAATTTGTGAATGCATCACTTATGAGAGTGCAAAAATAATTAATTACAAAAGATATAAAACATGGAAAAGTAAATTATTTATTAAAACTACAACACTCGAGATAAAAACATCCATTTGCATACCGAAAAACCTTGTAATATTTACTGAATATATTCAGGGTATTAACGAACTCTGAAGCGAAAAAAAATATTATTTGTTCCGTTTTTTACTTGGATATTTCTTTTTGGTGTAATTGACCTTTCTGTGTTCTGCGTTTGTTGCTATTGTCTTTAGCGTTTGCCTATAAGCTGTTTACGGAAACAACAGCCTCTCTGTTTATTGACAAACAAATAGGCATTTATGCTGCTTTGGAATTTGCTCTGGAATCCGATATTAAAGAGTTTCATTTCAAAATATTGATATTAAACTCTTTTGGCTTGTGTTTTAAAAAGGAATTAATTTCCGATTGGGTTTAATCGCATGTTGGTGTTTATCTACACAAGATGTAAAGGATATTTACTTTGTATACCTTTAAAATACCTTGGTATTTTATTGTTATTGTTATTGTTATTGTTATTGTTGCTGTCGAAGCACGAAGGCATTTAATATCATAAAAAAAACTGCCAAAAGCTGAACTCCTTAGAAAAATATAGAAAATTTTAGAAATTAATGCAAATCTCCCAGACCCCGTTTTCTTTGCAAACCGCAAAACGGACATTTAGACCAAATTGGCCGCGATGTTGCCAAATTCAGCCTAAGTCTCCCGATGCATCTCCCATTCTTTTTCACATATATATCTCATGCCATTGCCTGCGGGTCGTGAGAAACTGGTAAGTTTGTCTCGTAAATTCCGGTTTAATGAACATCTCTATGAAATATACGAGGTCGTTTCCTGCGGACGACCGCTCCTGTTGTGACTGATTTTATCTCCGTGAATTTGTGGTGTTTCTCTCACGCGTCACGGAGAAAGAAAACCGAGAGTTATGACAAGGGCTAAATACAAACCAAATATTTGACTTAACACGAAAAAGATAGAAAAATAAAGTCTTCCAATTAACGAGGGCCCAACTGTCACCTCTATTTTTCTCTTAGGTAACGAAAGATAATTTTGTTACAAAAAGTAAAATAAATTTTAAATGGTTTTTTGACGAGGAATATTCATGTCGTTCATGGGAGATTGTATGAATGCGATTAAGTTCACAGCGGCTAAGAATTAATCTCATTTTCCTGTCTTGTAAATCAGTCATCGCAATTATAATCATTAACAATGAAGGATTAACATTCTCTCTCTCTCTCTCTCTCTCTCTCTCTCTCTATCTCGTATACATACACACATTATGTATGTATGTACGTATATATATATATAAATATATCATATATAATATATATATATAATATTATATATATATATATATATATATATATATATATAGAATAATAATTTCCATTAACTTAGTAAAAAGAATTTGAAATTATATAAAAATAATTTTTTAATACGCTTAACCGAGTGGATTACACTAGATCTAATGCAAGACACAAAAATATAAGATACATATAATAAACTCATAAATCTATTGACATGTATCCCAATAACATCATGAGCAACATAAAACCAAAATAAACGCATACATGTGTCTACATTTATTCCAAAGTACTGGACACAAAATAATGCAAAAATAGATTCCCATCGAAGCCATATTCTGATACTGTTCCATCTTCCCCTTTCGAGTAGGAATGTTTGTGGGAGTGAAAAGCAATACACTGACCTTATAAAGGTTTTCTTCTATCTTCCATAAGGGTCACCATCAGCCCTTATATTGTGGGTGGTCCTAGAGACAGAGACAATATCTAAAGCCTTCGTTCATTGGGAAGTGGGTGGTCTAGAATTGGTCAATTTTGGGGCATTTTTGGTGACTTGATGGGGATGGGAAGTTGCAGTCAGAGAGAGAGAGAGAGAGAGAGAGAGAGAGAGAGAGAGAATATTTCGGGAACAGAGATAGAGAGAGATGGAAGGTGTGTAGAGAGAGTAGAGAGAGAGAGAGAGAGAGAGAGAAGAGAGAGAGAGAGAAGGGAGTAGGTTGTAGAACAGAGATAGAGAGAAG
>NC_061090.1:35030914-35034399 GCF_015104395.2 Macrobrachium nipponense | reverse complement strand
ACAGTGTCTTAGCCAAGACTTCTCCATATGCACTACGACATAAGCCACTAGAAACTTAAACCAAAGTTCCCTCCCTCATCTCACAAAGTTGTCACAAATACAACGAAGGTACTGTGCAAGAAAACTCACAATTTCTGGAACACAAATATCCAGAGAAAAAATGTAGTGCCATTACGTATGAATTCAAAACATGCAAAAAATTCTCCCATATATTCTCTATAGCATCAACTAGCTGAAACACGAACACGTTCCCGAACAAATGACTCTAAGTCATGAACTGAGACATTAAAAAAATATCCACACCAACTGGAGAAAAAAAAATAAATTCTAAATTCACCCATGGTAAAGAAAACTTGTGTCACCGATGGCTAACTTCCAAAAAAGGAGAAAAGAAAAATCAACGGCCTTGTTCACTATCTCCCGTAACTCACTAGATGTCAAGCAATTATCTGCTGAACTCATAAAAAAAAGAGGAAAACAAAAGAAATAATGTGTTGTTAGTTCCTCCCAAATTCAAAAAAAGATTTCACCTCCCTTGATAGCATTAAAACGCCCACATATTAGTATATAAAAATCAGTACCAGAAATATCATTATCACAAAATCACCCAAAAAAAAATTGGCTATCATCAAAATCATCAGCATCAGTACAAAAAAAAAATATCACCAATGTAATGCTTGTCCATTCTCCAAAAATTCAGCAAAAGTTCAGCAAGATTCAACACAATTCACCAAGATTCAGTCAGATTCATCAAGATTCAGAAAAACTCATCCCCGTGAATCACTGAAATATTCTCCAAAGTTTACAACAACTCAACAAATAATTAACACAAGACTTCTCCCATTAATTCATTGTAATAATTATCCATGAATAATTATCTGTAATAATTTATCAAATAATCTTCATGAAATATCTCAAATCTCTTGTAAAACAAGTCTCCCGTAATGATAATTATACTTAAGCAAACCTCCCGTGACACATCTCAAGTATCATAATTATTAATAATAATATAACTCTCCACAGCAATAATTCTCTTGCAAAAAATCTCAAGTAAAGGTGAAATTCAAATAGCATACACCAGTATTGCTGAATCCTATGACATACAATTTCTCCAGCATCCACCATGACATAACACCATGCCACACAACACAGATGCAATACCAATCATCGGCATTTCAAAGAAAGTAATTTCTCCAACACAATAAAAAAAATAATCTGTGTCTCCCCCTTATATTTGTGTCTTTCAAGGCACAAAGAAACATATAACACATCCCGCATGTTAACTACTTTTCCCCTCATTCACGGAAAAGAAAAGAAAAATCTCTTTTTATTCCTTTCTCTTCGTCCAAGAGAGAAAAAAAAATCTCTTTTCTAAAAAAAAAAGACTCTACGGGCGTTTCACTTCATCAACTAATCAATCAGCTGATATCTTAGCATCCATGGTCAAGGCCAAATCCATCCCCCAACACAAAGAAAAAAAAAGGAGTTCATCCCAATGAGAAAAAAAAAAAAAAAAGGTTTCTCCCCCCTGAGAACAGCGACAGAACAGCCCGAGGCATACACAGTAGTACCCCCATCTCCCCTTGAACAGTGTCTGAGGACCCTTCCCAAGGTATACACTAGTGCCCTCCCCTGCACTATCTCTCGAGGGAGGCCAGTAGTACCCTCCATGCAACTATCCCCCCGAGGGATGCCAGTACCCTCGCAATGCAACGCGCCTCTCTGCAGAAAATGTGCTGAGCCCGTAAAATTGTGGCCGCTCTGTGTCTCTAAGCCAAGTATGCTTATCTAAGCACAGTTCACATGCATAGAAAATAAATCTTAATACACTCTTATGTGTTTAAAACAAAGACGAATATGTCTATTATAAACACGTGCAAATAAAGAAAACACATCACTATGGGGAAAGAAAAAATGTTTTGACCTCTTGAACCAATCCCATAACCCATGAAATATTTAACAAAAACCCACTCCTTCAAAACAATAGTTTAACACTCACCACTCCATAATGGGGTAATAAAAAGAACTCGAAATTCTCATAAAACACGTAAATCTCGTCGGCATAATACAAACGGGATCGGTGAAAACGCACCTACCAACTGTCACTTACAAACCAAACTGAGTTGCTCTCACGACTCCGCCCTGAAGAATCTCGGTACGAGCAAATTGATGATACTAATAGAAATTTCTTTCCTCATCCTCCCATCCCACAGACGGATATTTTCTCTACCCCTTTTCACTTAGCAACTGAGATCCAACAATTTAACAATTTTCCACAATCCCACAAAGCTTTGTCATTCAAAAACTATCGCTAAGCCATAACCCCTTTTATTTTCTAACTGGCCACCCATCTCTACATTGGCGTTCCTAGCATAAAAAGAAGAAAACTTTTATACCCCCTCTTACCGCTTGCCACCACTGTAAATGGGGGGATTCTCCCACCATTATTCATAAGGTAAGCGTGACAGAAACGGAGGAAACAAACCACACAACATTACACACACAGCCTCTCTCTCTCTCTCTCTCGACAATCCCTCTCTCTCTCTCTCTCTCAAGGAATCTCTCTCTCTCTCTCCACCTCTTTCTCTCCATACTAACAGGTAATGAAATGAGAGAGTTACATCATAACATTAACGTTTATTAACAACTAATAAATAAATCAATCAATCAAGTAATCCAGTCTTACAGACTAACTCAAAAAAACCCGTAAATGTAAACATGTCTGGGCACCAAAAAAGTCTACACCCCTCTGGGAATTCTTTGTCCCCCGGCATTCCAGAACTGTCTGTTTCAAAGATACGAACACATCCCGGTAAGTACACACACAAGATTGACAGACAGAGGTTTAAACATTGGATATCACACAAAAATGTCAAACAGATAATAAGCCACTCTTTGGCTAAAGCACTTCAAACACTTACCCAAACAACCGGACACTTAAACACTGTTAATAAAACAAACTCCCCCGGCGAATGCCACGGCATCTTTGCCTGTGGACTTGAAGCCCTCTCAAAAACCTCCCATAAAATTGGGTATGACACTTTTAACAGAAAGAGCACACGCACATATGAACACACAGTCGATAGCGCCTCACGGTTCTAGCTGCATCCAGTTTCACAAAGGCACTTTGAGAAGAGTTCATAAACTGTCGTGCATTGACTTGTTGAACTAAGCATTTTTATCTCACGCCACCCCTAGAAACTCATTGTTCAGCTACTTTCGGTCGTCACCTCCACACTTTTCTCCACATTCCATAGGTCACAGAGAACACCGGACAATACATTATTAATCAAAACCCTAGCCTTACCTATATATATATATATATATATATATATATATATATATATATATATATATATATATATATATATATATATATATATATATTAGTGTGTGCGTTTCTATTTGTAAAAACCACGTAGCAAGAATTGCCTTTGTCAATAATGACAAATACATCAAAAACGATCACACCAATTCTATTTGGC
>NC_061090.1:35015914-35025914 GCF_015104395.2 Macrobrachium nipponense | reverse complement strand
CTTGTAAATCAGTCATCGCAATTATAATCATTAACAATGAAGGATTAACATTCTCTCTCTCTCTCTCTCTCTCTCGTATACATACACACAATATGTATGTAAGTACGTATATATATATATATATATATATATATATATATATATATATATATATATATATATATATATATATATATATATATATATATAGAATAATAATTTTCATACTTAGTAAAAAGAATTTAAATTATATAAAAATAATTTTTAATACGCTTACCCGAGTGGATTACACTAGATCTAATGCAAGACACAAAAATATAAGAAACATAGAATAAACTCATAAATCTATTGACATGTATCCCAATAACATCATGAGCAACATAAAACCAAAATAAACGCATAAATGTGTCTACATTTATTCCAAAGTACTGGACACAAAATAATGCAAAAATAGAATTCCCATCGAAGCCATATTCTGATACTGTTCCATCTTCCCCTCTCGAGTAGGAATGTTTGTGGGAGTGAAAAGCAATACACTGACCTTATAAAGGTTTTCTTCTATCTTCCATAAGGGTCACCATCAGCCCTTAGAGAAAGAGGCAATATCTAAAGCCTATTTCATTGGGAAATGGGTGGTCGGGAATTGGTCATTTTTGGGGCCTTTTTGGTGACTTGATGGGGATGGGATAGAGAGAGAGAGGAGAGAGAGAGAGAGAGAGAGAGAGAGAGAGAGAGAGAGAGAGAATATGGGGGAACAGAGATAGAGAGAGATGGAAGGTGTGTAGAGAGGAGAGGGGTGTAGGGAGACAGAGATAGAGAGAGAAGGAAGGTGTGAACAGAGGGAGAGGGAGACAGAGAGAGAAAGAGGAAGGAGAAACAGAGATAGGGAGAGAAGGAAGGTGTGAAGAAAGAAAGAGAGGGGTGGGAGAATAGGGAAACAGAGGTAGAAAGAGAAGGTGTGAACAGAGAGAGAGAGCGAGAGAGAGAGAGAGAGAGAGAGAGAGAAACGGAGGATAAAGAGAGAGGGGAGGGTGTGTAGAGAGAGAGGGGGAGGGGGAACGTGATAGAGGAGGGGGCACAGATAGAGAAGGAAGGTCTGAAAAAAGAGAGAGAGAGAGAGAGAGAGAGAGAGAGAGAGAGAGAGATGAGAGAGAAGGAAGAGCTATAGAGAAGGAAGTATGAAGAGAGAGATGAGAGAGAGAAGAGTGAGAGAGAGAGAGAGAGAGAGAGAGAGGAGAACAGCGATAGAGAAGGAAGGTATGAAGAGAGAGAGAGAGAGAGAGAGAGAGAGAGAGAGAGAGAGAGAGACGGTGAACAGAAATAGAAAGAGAAGGAAGGTGTGTAGAGAAAGGGAAAGAGAAGGAAGAGAGAGAGAGAGAGATGAGAGAGGAGAGAGAGAGAGAGAGAGAGAGAGAGAGAGAGAGAGAGATGGTGTGATAGACTGACAGAAGAAAGGATGAAAAGAAAAGAGACCCCACTTTACATCTGTATTCAACACGAAAAGAAAAACAAATCTCATCTATCTCAATGCAATCCGCTTTCATCGACTGTATCGCGATTGAAAAAGGACAAAGTCCTGCGAAAAAAATAAAAACCTTTCATTAATGACATCGGATTAGTATTCCCAACGCCGGGGGCGGGGAGAGAGAGAGAGAGAGAGAGAGAGAGAGAGAGAGAGAGAGAGAGAGAGCAGGACATACATGTTTCAGATCTGGCGGAAAGGTGATAACGGGATTGAAGTGGAAAGGATGCAAGTAGTGTCCCCCATTGACGCTTTTCTGTCACACAATTACTTTCTTTTTTTGCCTTTCGTTGGGCGAGTGAACGTAATTTTTCCTTTGTGATATTCTGGAAAAATTCTGCATCATGAACTTGCTTTAATTAGGGATTCTTTTCTTTGATGTTTCCTCGTAGTTTTTTTTTTTTTTTTTTTTTTTTTTTTTTTTTTTTTTTTTTTTTTTTTTTTTTTTTTATAAAACTTTAGGCCGATCGTTTGATTATAAATAATGGGTTTTTGGGGTTTAACTGTAAATATTACTGTTTTTGGTTGATTTTGAATTTTTTTTTATTTAACTCTCAATATTACTTTTTCCCGTCGACTATATGATAAATATTACTTTTTCGTGTTTGGCTGTACAATAAATAAAACTTTTTTCTTGTTGGATATACAATAAATATTTTTTTTATTGTACTATACAATAAATATTACTTTTTTTCTGTTATACTATGTATTAAATATTATTTTTTTTCTGTTAAACAATACAATAAATATTACTTTTCTGGTTGGTTGACTATACAATAAAAGTAACTATTTTGACTGGTTGACTATACATATTACATCTTTTTAGTTTAAACTATAAATACATTTTCAAGTGATCTTAATGTAAATATATGATTAAACGTGTAGCTTACTTAAGCACGCGTAAATACACTCACACACATATGCACACACACACACATATGTAGCTAGCTAACTGCCAGCTAACTCCTGTCTGAGCTTCACCCAACAAAATGGAAAGATACAACTCTTTCCAGACATTGTCTGGAATAGCAGCAATCCAATAGCTATCATTACTTTTGAAGAGGTCATTTTACGTCGAATTCTCAGATCAAAAGCAAATTCATTGCAGTATTAATGCTGTTCGTTTATACAGATGGTCTCTCTTTTTTTTACGCTTTCAATTTTCCTTATCTGAATTAATTACTTTCCCATGCTGATTGAGAAACTCTCTCTCTCTCTCTCTCCTCTCTCTCTCTCTCTCTCTCTCTCTCTTCTCTCTCTCTCTCTCTTGAGAACTGGGCCCTATTTGTCTTATACTTTTATCCTCACGAGTAATACCAAGTCAGTTTGGATGAATAGATTCTACGTTTCAGTGAGTCCATTGATTTCAGTACAGGAGGCCGATATTAGACCAGAAATCGAAGGAAAATCAGATAGAATCCAGAAAATGATTAAGGAAATTTCTTTAACTTCTAGCCTGAGTTTATACGATTTTTTTTTATTTAAAAATTTTTAATTAACCATTTATGATTTCATGCAAAAGTGTATCTAACCACCATTACGATATAAAGAACTTTAAAAGTTATAGAGATGAGCGGTTTAAAGAACAAGTGTTCTTGGGAATGAAGTAGGTGAATGTTTGTATCATTGTACTCTAAATCTAGATTATTATGAAATGAAATATAATCAGTAGTAGTAATACTGCTTTCCAATCGATTAACCTGGTGTTGGAACTGGCACTAAGTTGATCTTTCCACACCCCCTCTCCAGTGGCTAGGATCAATTACATAAACAAATATATAAAATAAAAAAAATTTGAAATCTTTTTATTTGGAAGTGGAAACGCTAAAAATATTAAATAAATATATCAAGCTGATTAATTCTTTTTATCTGGGGTTCAACTGGTACAGAGTTGGCCTTTCCACACCTCCTCTCCTGTGGCTATGATCAATTAATAAACAAATATATAAATAAAAAATCCTAATTCTTCTATTTGGAATTGGAAACGCTAAAAATGTTAAATAGATAAATCAAGCTGATTAATTCTTTTATCTGGGGTTGGAACTGACACCGAGTTGGCATTTCCACACCCCCTCTCCAGTGGCTAGGATCAATAAATAACCAAATATATAAATAAAAAATCCTAATTCTTCTATTTGGAAATGGAAACGCGAAAAATGTTAAATAAATAAATCAAGCTGACTAATTTTTTGTATTTGGAACTTCATTCCCCCTCCCTGGTGTCCTTCTGCCAAACTGCCATTTGTATCAGTGCCAGCAACTGGCACTGTGAAGCAGATATTTTTTTTTTCTTTCTTTCTTCTGTCCCTCTAAAGCAAAAGTTACTACTCGCTTGACCGTGATATTTTCTCTGTTGTCTTAATGGCTCCCCCATGGATAAGGATCCGGTCGTCCGTCTTCCGAGGAGATCAGGAATCATTTTTAGAATTATTCTGGTTTCTCGATATATTGATATCACGAAACCAATATAAAAGGAGTAAGATTTGTTTCTTATTTCATATCCCGCTTACTTTGTTATGAGCTGTAATGTGGGGAGTTTCTTGCTTTCCATTTCGTTGTTATTTTTTGGCTTCAATTAAAGTTTCTTCATATACGTGAATCATTGCAAAAACGCGATTACTTATCGCATTGTTTATTCATTCATTTCCTAAGCTTTAGTAAATAAATATTGAATATAAGTACTATCACCGATATAAGTCCTGTTTACCAATAGAATAAGTTATCATTACTTCATTCCGCGCAACCCGTGTTGAAAACATTTGCAACGTGAATAATTGCAGACACGCGATTAACCAAAACAATCTTTATGCTTCTATTTCCTAAGCTTTTGTAAATAAATATTGAATATTGGTTATCTCACTGATATAAGTCCTGTTTATCAATAGAATAAGTTACCATTACTTCATTCTGTGCAACCTGTGTTTAAAACATTTGCAACGTAAATAACTGCAGACACGCGATTAATTAACACAATGTTTATGCTTCTATTTCCTAAGCTTTTGTAAATGAGTATTCAATATAATTAATCTCACTAATATAAGTCCTGCTTATCCATAAAATAAGTTGTCATTACTTCATTCTGTGCAACCTGTGTTGAAAACATTTGCAACGTAAATAACTGAAAAGTTTGGCGCATAGCAATGCTTTAATTAAACTGAAGTTCAAATATCCTCCTGACTCGCAATATGCCAGGAATGCTTTTACCTAAATATCCTTTATTTCAGTTCCAAATTTGATTCATCGCACGATTCTACTACGGAAACTAAACAAGTAGAAGAGAGTCCGCACTAACAAGGTAATAGAATTACCCCTTTTATATGAAAGATGCAGGACGGACAACTTAAAAGACTTTACATAAATCATACTCGATGTCAACATTGAGAGGAAGGTTGGAACGTAAAATGGAAAAGTGGAAGTGAAAGGGGGAGAGAAATTGGGGAGAGAACACTTCGCCCAGAAGGAAATTAATTAACAAAGTAAACTGAGAAAGAGATTCGAGCGCTGCACAACCACAGAAAAGCTCTATGTTCACTTTGGAGAATCTAAACTTCTTTTATTTTTTTCTTAAATTCCTTCTTAAATTCCTTGTTATCTCTTGCATTATCCGGTTGGGAGGAGTTAGATACTTTTTTGGGGCTTTTATATATGAACAAAGTAAGTTTAGGTCTGATGTATAGAATCGGAATAAACATTGATAACGTGAAAACATATAGCCCTGATGAATTTCTAAGAAAAAATGACACTATCTCTTTAAGTAACGGATGTCTTCAAATAGTTTATCACTTCAAATTGGCATTTCAATAAACGTTTTCATAAAATTTTATAACAATGTGCCCGTTGTTTCTCGGGGTATGATGTTAAAATGAACAAACATACATGCACGTACACACAAAGCTATATCCACCTTCAAATGCATCTGCATTATCTTCCAGATGTAGAAGAACATTGTAAAATTGCATATGAAAAGGAATATTACTCTGGCGTAACATTGCCTAAGTATACTGAATACTGAAGTTATATATATATATATATATATATATATATATATATATATATATATATATATATATATATATATATATATACACATACACACACATATATAGATCGAGCTACAAATGTCCTTTAATATCTAATTCGCTCTACCTCGAAATTAATATATTTACATATATGTTTAACCGAAGATGAATTTTTTAGGCAGATAATAGATTTGCCAGCTCACGGGCGCGAACCATCGAGGCCTTCAAATCCAGGATGGTCTGTTAAACATATATGAAATATATTAATTCTGATGGCAGAGCGAATTAGATATTAAAGGACATTTCTTGTAACTCGATATATGTATATGAATCACGGTTATGTGATATAACTTACACACACACACACACACACACACACACACACACACACATATATATATATATATATATATATATATATATATAGTATATATATATATATATATATATATATATATATATATATATATATGAAGGGAAAAATAATCATCTTTCTAAAAGAAACCCTACGGGCATGTCATATCATCTCTCGTGGCTATCAGGTTTGTACTTGTTGTGACAAGCTCGAGTTCGGGAAAGAGTGAGGACGGAGAACTAATTCTAGGAGAAGAGGAAACCAGTTGCTCTTCGGCCAATGTGGTGCTATGAGTGGCACTTGGCCATTGAATGATCTCAACTTGTTCAGAACCTTCAGGAGAAGGTTCTCTGCAGGAAATAAGTAAATTTTCTGCCACTGGTTCCAATCTATGGTCAGAGCGTCTGTAGCGTAGGCCAGATGGTCCAGGTTGGGGGCTACGTTAATATGGGAGTTTGTGGTTTGCCTCGGTAGCAAACAGATCCACTTCCAGACCCAGTACTATGCTGCAAACCTTCTTGAATGACTTCCAGTCCAGTGACCATTCTGATTCCAGTGGGACTGAGCGAGAAAATGCGTCCGCTACTACGTTCTGAACTCCTGCCAGGTCAGTAGCTGACAGATGCCAGGTATTCTTGGCCGCTAGAGAGAAGATTGCTATTATAACGAGGTTCACATGGCTTGATTTTGAACCACCTCTGTTTATGCAATGCACTACTACTGCACTGTCGAGAACCAACCTGATATGTGTCCGCTTTGGCGTGCGAAGTTTCCTCAACGTAAGAAACACAGCCATACCCTCCAGGACGTTGATGTGGAGCTTCTGGAACTGAGTCAATCACGTCCCCTGAACCTTCTCGTACTGCGTTGAACTTTCCTATTCAAGGCCAAACTCACCCTCATTACCCCAATACAAAGAAAAAAAAGAAGTTCACCCTCCCGTTGGCACAACCCCATGGAAGACACTATCCTCCCTTAGGCACTACCCCTTTGTCGCTCAGCAAAAATTGTGCTGAGTGCGTATACATGAGCGGCCGCTATCTCCAAGGGTAAAAAAAATGCAATCAAAGCATCCCCAAGAACTAACTGCAGGTATAAAAAACCTTCACACATGTACATGTGTTAAAACCAAGACGAATGTGTCTCCTTTAACATGGGCCAAGAAACAAAAACACATCACATTCTACTCCTATGGGAAAAAAATGTTGCTGTGAACCAATTCTCTAACTGAAAAAAAGATTCATAAACTAAGGCAAAAAATAATAATATCACACTCACTGCTTCAATGAGAGAATATTCGACCGCCAAACCGAGTGGGCTTCCATACAAACACACGAATACACAAATACTTGTACGACTCAGTATTCAGTGAGAAAACACTGGCAATGCGCACTCAGAAGTCCAACTGAGTGACACATAGCTCGCAATGTCTCGCGACGGATGAATAAGCTGACCCTAGTCGAATTTTTCCCTCCCAGTACCACATCCAACGGCTGAAAATTCTTATACTCTGTCACTTATTAACTGAAATCTAACACATTCCCAAAACCAGACTCTCTGAAAACAGCTTCTTTAAGCTGCTATTAATCTTACAAAAGACGTAATACGTAATACACTGCCACCACTCTAACGAGATGACAATTATCATCTCGTTATTATATTTTTAAAAGGTAGCGATGGACCAAGAGCGGCAGGCAACTGGTAATTGACAACACATTCTCTCTCTCTCTTTCTCTCTCTCTCGATACCCAATAGCTCTTTCTCTCTCTCTCTCGATCCTCAATAACTCTCTCGACATACCTCCCCTCCATTATCTAAGGTCATCAAATCAGAGTCGGAACTTACAAAAATATGCATTATTTAAAAGCAATGTATTAACTGAATAACTCAGATTCTTAATAGTATGATTAAATGAAATGTTAACTCAAAGTCCAAATAACCCAGATAACCCTCGGTAATTAATCTAACACCAACATTTGTTTAGCCATAACACTAGGCAGAGTCAACATAGTAATTAAGTCAGCACACCAATTCTAAAATGAACAATCCCCACTCTTCTCCAGAAACATTTCCCCTCTTCCAGAATCGCCTGTTAGAAGACTGGAGAACACTCCAGTAAGCACAAGAGCATAATCAAAGATCATATAACAGAACATCTCTGAAATAAATATTCAAATACAATCCAGCGACACTTTGGCCAAAATAAATATAGTAACACTCACCCATTCAGCATAGAATGCACCGTCACTTATCAACAAAGACTTTGGTAGAAGCCATCCTGGCTCTGCCTCCTCTCTGTAATAGTCTCCAGCACATGATAAGCATATATTTCATTATGTAGGGGGACAATTGCACACATACGTACGAACGCATACTCAGTGTTCACGCCCATAAACTACTTAAGTCCAGTTTCAAAGTTACCTATAAATAAAGCTCTCATAGAGACAGGACGAGGCACTGATTTGCTAAGACAGCAGACTTGATCACACCACCTCAAAGAAAGATGCGATAGCATTCCTAAGCTGTTACTCGAACACTCTCTCCGCAGGGAAGTTAAATTGCAGATTCTCTTCATTCTAAGAAATGTCATAGCATATCACATTATATATTATTTAAAATATATCATAGCAAATCCCCATCTTTATGTTACACACACACACACACACACACACACACACACACACACACACCACACACACATATATATATATATATATATATATATATATATATATATATATATATATATATATATATATATATATATATATATATATATATCTTATATATATAGTACATAAAGATGGGATTTGCTATGATATATTTTAAATAATATATAATGTGATATGCTATGACATTTCTTAGAATGTAGAGAATCTGCAATTTAACTTCCCTGCGGAGAGTGTTCGAGTAACAGCTTAGGAATGCTATCGCATCTTTCTTTGAGGTGGTGTGATCAAGTTCTGCTGTCTTAGCAAATCAGTGCCTCGTCCTGTCTCTATGAGAGCTTGATTTAGAGGTGACTTTGAAACTGGACTTAAGCAGTTTATGGGCGTGAACATTGAGTGTGCGTTCGTACGTATGTGTGCGATTGTCCCCCTACATAATGAAATGTATGCTTATCATGTGCTGGAGACTATTAAAGAGAGGAGCCAGAGCCAGGATGGCTTCTGCCAAAGTATATATATATATATTTATATATATATATATATATATTATATATATATATTATATATATATATATATCTATATATATATATATATATATATACTTTGAGAGAGGAGGCAATTCATGCAGTATAAGTTCATTACTTAAATATTCTAGCACAGAGTCAATAGGGACTTTTGTAAAAAAATTAAAAAACATTGTACTAAACCTAAGTGATATTTTGTCAGTTTTGATGTATGTCTTTCTTTACAAAAGTCCTTTTGACTCTGTGCTAGAATATTTAAGTAATGAATTTGTACTGCATGAATTGCCTATGTCCATTAGTCACATAATTTCATTAATTAAGTTATGTTTTTGTAATTGCAGATTTATTCATATTGGAGAATATATGGAATTTTTTGAGAGACAACACCTCCCGAATATCACACTTATCCCCTTAAAATGGTACCGATATGTCGATGATATCTTAGTAGTCTTACCTGGTGGTATCGATGTAAATGATTTACTGTCTAAATTGAATAATTTAGTGCCATCCATAAATTCACTGTTGAAATTGAAAATAACAATGTCATCCCTTTCCTAGATGTATTAATACATAGAGAATCTTTCCAATGCAAATTCGTTTTATTTATAGAAAACCAACAAATAATTTAACATATGTACATTTTTATTCTGGCCACCATCTTAATATTAAAATTTCTATTTTGTTTCTCTAGTTCCTACGCACTTTTCGTATCACGAGTCCACAATATCTGTACCAAGAATAGAATTCATAAAAAAGATAGGAAATGATCTCTGCTACCCACCTGATTTAATTGATTTATGTTATCAAAAGCTCACAAAAAGTTTTATAATGTTGCTATAATGAAAAAGAAATGCCTAAAAATGTACTTAGCTTACCTTATTTCGTGGATTTGAAACCATAAAATCAATATTTAAATCGTTTAATGTTAATG
>NC_061090.1:34994074-35010414 GCF_015104395.2 Macrobrachium nipponense | reverse complement strand
GCATCCACCTCTCTCTAATGGGCTTCCTGAATCCCTCTTCCGTTCCTAATTCATCCAATTAAGAGCTTCTGAGAATCAACAGCATTTAAGCTTTTATTTTAGGGTTTTTCAGATCATGTTGTTGGGCCTGAGTTTGCCCGATGTACCTAAAGTGGTGTTTTAGTAAATCGTAGCAAATTGTTCTTTAAGAATTACAGTTGGAATTAATTCCACTATATAGGGATAATGCGTTTTTACCAGTGTATGGGTATCATTACCTCGGCCTAAGAGCCTTCTCAAGGAAGGTGGAGTTAAATAAAGTTATTTGTGAACTCACTGGTAAACCTGTAGAGTTGAATAGAATATTATTTTAGCAGGCTCCTTCTATCTCTCTCTCTCTCTCTCTCTCTCTCTCTCTCTCTCTCTCTCTCTCTCTCTCTCTCTGAATCTAAACTTCTCTCTTTATCATGCTTACTAACTCTAAACCTCAATCAAACTCTCTTTCCCTAAACCAGCCTCTCTCTCTCTCTCTCTCTCTCTCTCTCTCTCTCTCTCTCTCTCTCTCTCTCTCTCTCTCTCATTTTATAACTTTTCCTTGATTTTGTTTCAGCTGATTGCTGAGATTAGGGGGAACATATTCTGTCTTCATTATCCTGACTGTACTTTAATCAAGAATCCAATAGAGATTATAGTCTGATATTTGTGACTGTAAGCAAGCAGTGTTGCCTGATAGTCGTGATATGTCCAGACAGCTATTTAGAGTAAGCAACTAAGACCACTGAGAGAGAGAGAGAGAGAGAGAGAGAGAGAGAGAGAGAGAGAATGATAATCAATTTCAGAAAAAAGAGAGGGAGAGAGAGAGAGAGAGAGAGAGAGAGAGAGAGAGAGAAATAGATAGCAAGACAGAGAATGATAATCAATTTCAGAAAAGAGAGAGAGAGAGAGAGAGAGAGAGAGAGAGAGAGAGAGAGAGAGAGAGCAAGCTAAGTGTAGAGCGAGATACAGACAAACAAAGAGACAGACAGAAAACAGCTAAACCCCACCGATAAACAAAACAAAAATAAAACCTGGAAATAAAAATAGCTCCCAGAGTAGGAGAATGCCTCTAATTTCCCCAATAAGGAATTATCAGTAGATTTTCCCCCATAAGGACTTAACAGTAGATTTTCCCCCATAAGATCTTCAGAAATTAGAGATGATGAGGATATCACTCAATTAAAAATGTTTTGTAAATGTTCTAGAAGTTTTCGTTCACATAACATTAATTTAGTCTTTTAATATATAAAATTTAATGTGCTTTTCTTACTCGATTTTGGTTACTGATTATACGGTTAACAATATTAAAAAAAGAACGGTCGGTGGAAAATTCGTACAACGAAAATTAACGATTTTGAAAAATATCATGCCAGATGACTGGACGAAAAAGTCAAAGAGGAAACTATATTTCGAATCGTAGTTACATATTCCCAAATCGTCCAAGTTTCCGTAAAAGTTCCAATGAATGTTATAGCCCAGAAAGCTTCCCTTTATAAAGGCACTTCAGAGCCTGATCTCTGTATCGAAACAATCTCCTCTCAAGGCTTAGTAATTCGAGAAGTTGGACCTCTGCGTCTTCATACAGATCTCCTTCTGCATCCAAAAGGAGTCATTTGAACTCACGCTCACACCTCCGGCCGCTATTTACGGGAGGAGTTCGCTCCGATATGACCTCAGCCTTCCGTGTAATAACAGGTGAACTCTCTGCTGCTCGAGGCTTTAATTGAAAATTAGGTCAGAATTTCTCTCTCTCTCTCTCTCTCTCTCTCTCTTCTCTCTCTCTCTCTTTTTACCTATTGCTCTCTTCCCGTCTCTCCCTATCTCCCTCTCTCTCTCTGTCACTCTCTCTCTCTCTGTCACTCTCTCTCTCTCTCTCACTCTTTTTTTATTTTCCTATCTCTTATCTCTTTTTATTTTCCTATCTCTCTCTCGTTCTCTCTCTCTCTTTTGACCTATCGTTCTCTTCCCGTCTCTCTCTCTCTCTTTCTCTCTCTCTCTCCCTCTCGCTCTCTCTCTCTCTCTCTCTCTCTCTCTCTCTCTCTCTCTCTCTCTCTCTCTCTCTCTCGCCTGGCGAGGAAATAAGGACCAGACTCCGAAGTCATTTCGGTAGGGAAACTTTTCAAATGGTTCGGATACCACCTTTGTAATGCCCTCTTGGTCTTGCATGATGGGAAACAAGTGGGGTTTAAGTCGATGACGTAAGAGACAGTCGAAACACTTTGCTGATTGTAGTGTCTGTTTAAGAATTAATCAAAATGAGATTCGTGGCTGAGAATAGTCTTATTTTGGATGTATATTTGAATTAAAAACAAATGGGAATCTTGCAAGAATTAATCAAAATGAGATTTGAGACTGAAAATAGTTTGATTTTGGATGTTTATTTGAAATAAAAATAAATGTGGATCTTACTTAAGATTAGATTATAAAATTATATTTCCGACTAAAAATGTATTTTCTTTAAGATTTTCTATTTTATTTGAATTAGAAATAAATGTGGATTTTATTTAAGATTAGATAATAGAATTATATTTCAGACTAAAAATTTTGTTTTTTTAATATGATTTAAAAATGAATAGTCCCTTTTAAAATCATATTTCAGACTAAAAAATATTTTTTTTTACATTTTTATTTCAAATGAATTAAAAATAAGTTAGGGTCCCTTTTGCATGAGAGTTTTCCGTATAATTTCAGACTAAAAATTTAAGTTTTTTAATATCAATTGAAAATAAATAATGTCCGTTTTAAAATTATATTTCAGACTAAGAATTTAAGTTTTTTTATTTTTTTAATATGAATTAAAAATAAATAGGGACCCTTTTTACATGAGTTTTCCGTGCATAGTATAATCAAGGCCAAAGTCCAGAGCTTGCTCAAGGCCACCGAAAATACGTCTATCTATATTTCGTGGGTCTCGGTATAATTCTGTATGAGAGGCGGTCTACGAAACATGAACCACGGCCCGGTGGTGGCCTGGCCTAATCTTCTCCAGACGCACGATTAAAAAAAAAAGGACACTAAGGCTAGAGGGCTGCAATATGGTATGTTTGATGATTTGAGGGTGGATGATCAACATGCAAATTTGCAGCCCTCCTACCTCAGTAGTTTTTAAGATCTGAGGGCGGACAGGAGAGTACGAACAGAAATAGCGATGAACAGACAGAAAAGGCCGGCACAATAGTTTTCTTTCCAGTAAAATAAAAAGGGTGCCTGTTCTATCTGGTATAGCATATTAACGACATCCACTTTATAAAATAATATGTTACTCAACAGTACGTCACGTTTTCTATGCTACAATAAAGGTAGTAATACCTTCACATTTTTCATTCATTAGGAGAAAAATTCCTCAAGTCGTAATGAAATGCAAGTAGGATTCCCTTTCCGTATTGCATATTGATTTAAAAGCACTCTCTGATTCGTTGAATGTTAATGAGGAAGCTTTATGAAAAAATAGTTCTCGTCTTCTGAAATAGACGTTGCTGGTAGTACCTCGCATTTGTAAAAGGGAAAAGAGGATGGGAAAAGCTAGCGACTTCATTTATTCCGAAAGGAAGGCTGATTGCTATGGAATATTCTGCTGGTCCAATTTGTATTGCAGCAGTGCAGTCCAAATGGATGGTCTTGTCGTTTCCCATTATTTTCTTTGCCTCTCTCTCTCTCTCTCTCTCTCTCTCTCTCTCTCTCATATATATAAGTATATATGTATATATATATTATATATATATATATATATATAGTATATATATATATAGATATAGTATATATATATATATACATATATAATAACATATACATACATACATATATATATACATACATAATACATACATACATATATATATACATACAAACCAACATAACATATATATATATATATATATTATATATATATATATATATATATATATATATATACATATATTACCATATATAATATTAATATATATCATATATATAATATCTATATATATTATTATAATATTATACATATATATCATATATACATATTCACAAAATATTATATATACATTAAAAAATTATAATATATATATATATATATATATATATATAAATATATATATATACATATTACATAAATATAAATCTATAGTATATATATATATATATATATATCTATAGATATATATATATATCTACATATATATATATATATATATATAATATAATATATATATTAGACTATATATATATATATAGTATATATATGCGCTTATATCATAACCAACTCAGTATAATACATGCCATTCTTGTCCTATGAGATTAAATCAAACGCTTGACGAAAAAATATTTACTTTATTTCAAAAAAAAATTACGGAAACTGTTTGTTTCTTTGTTTGTTTAGATGGTGTTTTTACGTTGCATGGAACCAGTGGTTATCTAGGAACGGGACCAACGGCTTTACGTGACTTCCGAACCACGTCGAGTACGGAAACTGTTAAACAAAAATTAAATTAAATTAAAGATTAACCTAGGCATGGAAGGTTCATTAATCCGAATTTCGGATTTTGTTTTGTATTGAGGTGGTATTCGGTGATAATATTTATCCAATAAAATTATTCCATATCGAACAATATTATTATTATTAGTTGGATTATTATTATTATTATTATTATTATTATTATTATTATTATTATTATTATTATTATTCGTAGGATAAACCCTTTAGTAGACCAAGCCTGGATGGGCAACTGACCCGAAATTCAATCTTCTGAAGAATATTGTGGTGTTTATTTGAAAGAAATTACAGAAGGCAACAGGAAATACTGAAGGACTATATCAGTTATCAGTAACGAAAATGATAAGGTAATGAAGATGGATAATATAAAACAGATATGGGTGTGTGGATAATGAATAGAATATTAAAAATATGAAATAAAATGATTATGAAAATACAAGGTGAATTGTTTTAACACTTGAGAAAGTGAAGAGAAAGTGAAAATTTGAATCATTGTGCAATGAGAGGGAACAATTGACTGAATGGAAATGTAAATTTCTAAATATTTAATCGGAAATAACTTCGGGAATTGAAGAAAAGCTTTCAAAATGGAAATGACAAGGGCTCCTCATTTTGTGGTCTGATGACAATAATTTACATATTTTCGCGGATACAGAGAGAGAGAGAGAGAGAGAGAGAGAGAGAGAGAGAGAGAAGAGAGAGAGAGTCAAAGGTTTTAAAAGAGAGAGAGAGTGAGAGCCAGGTTTACGGGGGGAGCAGAGAGGTCGAGGGAGGGAGAGCCAGGTTTTAACGCCATGTTTTAGAGAGAGAGAGGGCGAGAGGGAGTTTTTGAGAGAGAGGGGGGTTTTGAGAGGTTAAAAGAGTCAGAGAGAGAGAGAGAGAGAGAGAGCCTGGTTTAAAAAGAGACAGACTGACAGAGAGAGAGAGAGAGAGAGAGAGTCAGGTTTAAAGAGAGAGAGAGAGGGAGAGGGAGAGCCAGGTTTAAAGAGAGAGATCGAGGGAGAGGGAGAGCCAGGTTTAAAGTGAGAGAGAGAGAGGGCGAGAGGGAAGTTTGAGAGAGAGGGGGGTTTTGAGAGGTTAAAAGAGTCAGAGAGAGAGAGAGAGAGAGAGAGAGAGTCAGGTTTAAAGAGAGAGAGAGAGGGAGAGGGAGAGCCATTTGAAAGAGAGAGATCGAGGAGAGGGTGAGAGCCAGGTTTAAAAGTGAGAGAGAGAGAGGGTGAGAGGGAAGTTTGAGAGAGAGGGGGGTTTTGAGAGGTTAAAAGAGTCAGAGAGAGAGAGAGAGAGAGAGAGAGAGAGAGAGAGAGCCTGGTTTAAAAAGAGACAGACAGACAGAGAGAGAGAGAGAGAGAGTCAGGTTTAAAGAGAGAGAGAGAGGGAGAGGGAGAGCCAGGTTTAAAGAGAGAGATCGAGGGAGAGGGAGAGCCAGGTTTAAAGTGGGAGAGAGAGAGGGAGAGAGGGAAGTTTGAGAGAGAGAGGGGGGTTTTGAGAGGTTTAAAGAGTCAGAGAGAGAGAGAGAGAGAGAGAGAGAGAGAGAGTGAGCCAGGTTTAAAAGAGACGACAGACAGACAGACAGACAGACAGAGAAAGTGAGGGAGACAGAGAAAGAGGTAGCAAGCCAGGTATAAAGAGAGAGAGAGAGAGACAGAGAGAAAGAGAGGGAGACAGAAAGAGATAGCCAGCCAGGTTTAAAATAAGAGAGATAGACTGACACACACACATACACACACACACACAGAGAGAGGCAGGTTAAATGCCTTTCAAACTGTTATAATTCAATTTACTACAACTGAAAAATCCCGTAACATTTCATCAAATTCTAAAGACAAAACAAACCAATTGATTCATTAATATCTACCAGAAGAATTCCAAGAATTTTACTATTCAGTGTTCTGGAAAAATAAAAAAAAAACGTATTCAATCAACGGTTATGACAGCCATTCCATTGCAGTTTTATGGGATTTTTTTTTATTATAACCGGGGCGATTCCAACTCAATATCCGCTCTTATTTTTTTCCCCAAGAGCTGGAAATTTGAATATCCAAGTTGTCCAATTTCTATAAAGATTTTCTCGCATTCGAATGAGCGAGAATTAAGATTATTTATACTAGATTTTCTTTTTGTATGTTAGGGTGATCTAAATTGGTTTTCATAAGGTGCCCTACTCAGGTAATAAAAGATAAATTTTTAAAATTTGGGATTACATTTCCGATAGCTCTTCTCATCTCCAGTCATAAGATTATTATGGCTCTAATTTCGAGTTTGAGAAATTCTTCGAAGTATCTGAATCTAGATTCATCTTAGTTTCACATTTTTGAAATCTGAAGATCTCTTGTTATTACTAGAGTTGATCTTCATTAATGGATTGTGAGGAATGTGTAGTCAGTCGTAAAGAAACAAGCTGAATTTTTACCAATTGCTCTACACCGAATTTCGCTTTAGAACAAATACAAATCGTATTCCAATATTAGTGATAAAGAGGAGAAAGAAAAGCTTTTAATATAATAAAGAATAATGTAAAGAAAACAAAACCCTTTACATTTGCTTAGCCCTTGTTATAAGAAAAAGTCTGTTATTCTTACAGAAGACTATTTACACACTTAACCATGACTCACACAGTTAATAGACTTACAGAAGACTACTTACACACATAGGTATGACTTACACAGTTAATAGAGCTACATAAGACTATTATCTGTGTAAGGTATCCCTTATTGTGTAAATAGACTTACAGAAGACTATATACACACTTAGGCATGACTTAGAGGGTTAACAGAGTGAAATGGAAATGTAATCTAGTAAAAAACACCACAAAATATTTACACTTATTTATACAAAACAATTAAACTTTAAATTTTTTCAGTATCGTACCCAGGTATGGGATCTTCTAAATTTCATAGTCATAGAATAAATAACAAATTACCAGCTATTATTCAATTTTAATCAATCATCTCCCCACTAATTTTTCTTAAAGACCAGTGCTATGGCAAGGGAGGCTGGAGATGAGTACAAATTTGAGAGAAAAAAAATGAATTTCAATATTATTCAACGGAGGCCATTTTTAGGTCACGTGAAAATGCAAAATAGTATGAAAACGATAAATTAGATTTAAACTAACTAAATTTAGCAGTAAAAGTATAATGGTAAATCAGATTTAACCCGAGAATATTTTGCAGTAAATGCAAAATTTTATGAAGAGGTTTCTCATGTAGGCAAGGAAAAAAAAAAAAAAAAATTTACTCCCAACGTAAATTGGAAAGTGAAACAGAACGAAACTGTGGATCAGATGCGACTGGTTAATTATTTACTCGTGAATTTTATGACCTTGAACTGAAAAACTCAGCAGAGAAATCCTCCGAGAGAGGGAAATGTCATTGTTCGTTCGTGGATCTCGAAACTTTTTGTGTATACATATATGTATGCATACACACACACACACACACACACACACACACACACACACACATATATATATATATATATATATATATATTATATATATATATATATATATATATATATACACATCCATACATACATACATACATATATACATATATAGTGTGGATGTGAATACTTTTTATCACTTGCTCACTCGTGACTTTGATAATCATAAAATAATAGTAAGCCATAAATATCATTTCCAATCAAATTCAGTAAACCTTGGCAATAACTTACTACCAAGGTGAATTATAACCAAGAGCTTCGTCCCCGTCAGGATACGAACACCTGCCTGGTTTAGAAACAACGACAGTCAATTTAGATATTCATCATTTATCTGAGCATAATATTCACATAAATAGGCACCACACATAAAAAAATCATGACTACGAACATATGTTTTATAAAGCATAATCATGTGTTCAGCTTTTCTTGTTTTGAAGTGCCGTAACAACATTCCCATTTTTGCTTTACATTTTACCAATAGAATTGCTATTTGATCATTGCATAACATGTTCCTATTCATCATCACACCAAGGTCTTTAACTGCTTCCTTATTCATGATTGTCTCATTATTAGGTCCCCTATTTGCATATAGCTTTCCTTCTCTATCTCCATAATTAATTGATTCAAATTTATCAGAGATAAATACCATCCTATTTACCTCTGCCCAATCATATACTTTCTTAAGGTCTCTTTGTAGCGCGTTCCTATCTTCATCACAAGTAATTTCTCTACTTATTCTTGTGTCATCGCCGAAACTACTCACTACCGAGTCCTTAACATTACTCTCTATGTCTGGAATCATAATAACAAAAAGCAAGGCAGCTAACACCGTACTTTGTGGTACACCGGATATGTAAAAATTCTTTTAACCATCTTCCTACTTTATCGACTATATTATGTTTTCTAATTTGCTTTGCTAATATATTATGGTCTACCTTGCCAAAAGCTTTTCCAAAGTCTAGATAAACCACATCTGTTTCATTTCCGCTTTTCATATTTCTGTATATGTTCTCACGGTGGACTAAAAGATGGGTCTGTGTACTTTTTCTGGGTACGAAACCATGTTGTCCTATATTAAACAAATTATTTTTTATTAAATGTTTCATAATATTTTTCTTCATTACCTTTTCATACACTTTCATATTTGATGTTAGACTCACAGGCCTATAATTACTTGCCTCTAGTCTTGATCCACTTTTGAAAGTAAGGGTAATATATGCTAATTTGTGCTCATCATAAATCTTGCCTGTATCTACGCTTTGTCTTAATAATATTGGAAGTGGCTTTGCGATAGAATGAACTACTTTCTTTAACAAAATAGCAGGGACACCATCAGGCCGTGCAGCAGCTCCATTTTTAATTTCATTAATAGTCTGCACAATATCAGCTTCATTAATATGTATGTCTGCTAGATATTCACTATTTTCATCCCTTACTTCTAAATCGTTATCTACATCATCAATTCTAGGGGTGAATTCTCTCTTATATCGTTCTGCCCATATGTTGCATATTTCCTTTTTATCATTCATTAATCTCCCTTCAATTCTTGGATGGACTATTTCTATTCCTCTTTTATTCATCTTTTCGCATATGAGTATAATAGTTAAGGGTTTTGCTTGATATTTACTAGGGTTTTTTGTTCCAAGTCCTGTTTTTCATTTTATTTTGATTGTATAATCTTTTGTTCTGCATTTTGCATCTTATTTTTTAGTTTTATAACTTTCCATGCATTTTTTTTTTTTTTGCAAAGAAAAAAGAAAAACCTTTATTTGTTTTTTTTTCCACTTTCTTTTTTGTTTTCTGGAACAAGATCCTTCTGTCTCTTGGTATGCATGACTGATGTTTACTTTTCTTCTTCAGTATATATTTATCCATTATTTTCTCTAATATTTTATATAATATCTCCGTATTTACCCTTATATTATCACTTGCAAAATTTTTTATCCCAGTCTTTGTTTAATTCTTCATTTATTTCTGACCATTTTATATTTTTACTGTAGAAGTTGTATTTTCCATATCCTTCCCACTTTTTCATTTCTTGCTTATGTGTTTTCACTTGCTTTGGAATGGACTGTTATTTCTATGACATTATGGTCTGAAATACTCGCATTATAAACTATTATTTATTTAACATAATTCACCTCGTTCACAAATACTAGGTCTAAAGTATTTTCCTTTCTTGTTGGCAGGGGATTTATTTGTTGAATGTTGTATTCTAGTAGTATATCTAATAGCTTTCCGAATTGCCTCTTCTCTTCTGCATTACTATTACTCTCTTTTTTATACGTATGAATACAACCACAATCTCCTATTCGTTCTTTCCAGTCTAGAAAGGAAAATTTAAAGTCTCCAGAAAGGAGAATAGTCCAGTCCTTGTGATTTCTACATATATCATCCAATTTTTCTATTATTATGTCAAACTCTTTAGTATTAGGGGGTCTATATATTACTATGTTAATTAATTTTTCAGATTCAAATTCAACCGTGTCTTTCCCATATATTGTGGTTCCCCCTTGATTTCTAGTTTTTCTATCTGATCTATAAGTTTAGAACCCTTTTATTTGATCGTCATTCCCAGTTTCTTGGGAATACCAGGTCTCACTTATATTCATTATATCTATTTTCTTTCCAATTTGGGTTAGTTCTTCTAAGTACTCTATTTTTCTTTTTGAGTTACTCGTAACTAAACCCTGTGCATTCGTCACTATGATGGTTTGCATGTTTTCTCCTTCATTTAATATGAGTAATAATGAGGATTTTCCCGTGTCTCTTTCCTGTTCTGGTATGTTGTTCTTTTGTTCATTTCCAGGAATTCTGATATTAAAAAATCCATCTTTTCCATAATATTTGATCATCCTTCATCATAATTATTCATTTTGTGTCTGAATCTGCAATTTTCTCCATATCTGCAATATCCTCTTGCATTATAAATACAGTTCTTATCTCTTGAGCTGTATCTTGGAGCTGATGCTTAGAAATATTTTGCTGACCACACCATATCGCTGTGATGGCTTGCTTTTTTTCCTTCAGCCTGATATTCTATTGTTCCTCTCTTTATTTGTTTCTTTCTTATTTTGGATTTAATTAATTTGATTAATAAATTTATTTGATTTTGATTCATGGCTACAGGGTGCATATACTTTATTTTTTTCTTTTTTGTCGAACTTACTATTTTTCCTTCTTTTTTAGGTTTTTGCATATTTTTGGATGTAGATCTCTGCAATCATCCTCATAGCTGTCTAGGTATGCACATTTACCAGACCTGGATAGAGCCTCTTCGGGATTTTCTTTTGTGTTGTCATGTCGTAATTTATTTCTTCGTATGGATGCTGCTTGATTGCCTCATATGTAGTATCAATGAGTATCTCTACATCCATACTTTTATCCTGTTCTTTGTTTTCCTTATTTTTTTCTGTCATTTCAGTTTTGTTTACCTCTCTTCCATTTTCCTCTTCTTCTTCTTCCTCTTCCTCTTCTTCGTCATCCTCAACTTTTGTACATTCAGTCTTGATTTAATAACATTGTCTATCCATGATAGACATGTTGAGCAAAATATTCTGGTATCCTTTGTCATATCTTGCATTACTTCAGCACATTGAGGATACGTCGGAATGTTGCATGCAGAGCATTTTCTGATCAGGTTTTTTGGATTAACTATACTACACCACACCTTACACAGTTTGCATGCTTTTTGTATTCTTTTTCCTATTGCATCAATTAGGATTTTCACAATGTTCACCTTATTCATTTTCTTTGTCGGAATATGTTGATTTATGTATATTTTTTTTATGAGTCTCTTGACCACTTGGATTTTATTTGGAACTTCTTCAATTATTTTCAAGATGTTTTCTGTTGATTTGTTCCAGTTTGAAGGATCATATCCTTCTAATATATCTATGAATGCTTTTGTATCTTTTTGATTAGGGCTGTTGTTGATCTCATAGATGAGAAATGCCAGCTCCCTTCCTGCTACTTCATCGTATTGCGAATCTGCTAAACACGCTAAATTTCGCCATTTTTTCCACAGTTGGAACTTACTGCCATCTTGATCTGATTCACAGTATTTCACTTGATAAACTAACATAGTAGACGCTTTATACTACTATTTTTACACTAATCTTATCACCGACAGTTCACAAACACTTCTAAATATTTAAAAATTTCCAGACGTATGTTAAACGCGTGATATCTGTTGAATAATCAGACTGTGCGTGGTAACGTCTTACCAAGGAAAATAGAGAGAGAGAGAGAGAGAGAGAGAGAGAGAGAGAGAGAGAGAGAGAGAGAGAGAGAGAGAGAGAGAGATGTTCACAGAGAGTGAAGTTTGAAGAGAGAAAGAGAGAAAATCTTCCTTCTATACTAACAGAATGTGTCAGGCAATTTCTGAAGATTCTTTTGAGCTCTTTTATCAGATTCGCGCCAAATTCAAGTTCAAAAATCGAAGGGATTTTTTACTCTTTCAATTGTTTTCGCTTTCATTTCGCTACTTTCGTCTCATTACCTAGTGCCTTTTTTTTTTAACTATACTCTGGGTTTTTCCGTGAGCTCATTTGCATTATAGAATCACTTTTTATATCTTTGCAATTGTATTGTCTTTTTTGCTAAACAAGTCTTATGACTATTTATATATATATATATATATATATATATATATATATATATATATATATATATATATATATATATATATATATATAAATATACGTAGGTACATCTCAAAAGGAAATGAAATTAATAAAGAAAACGACTAGGTAAAAATTTGTAATTATTTGCAGAGTAACGAATAGAATATCTTTTTATAATTTTAGTATTTCGGTAAAAGCTGCTGCAACGAACACTACCACTCATTACCACAGGCATTGCTACCGCATCTGGGGAGAATTAGAATTGCTTTCCCGCACTATGAAGTAAATCAAGCATTAAGACGTGGATCCTTTCTCAAGGGAACTCTCTCTCTCTCTCTCTCTCTCTCTCTCTCTCTCTCTCTCTCTCTCTCTCTCTCTCTCTCTCTTAGTAAAGTTTATTGAGTTGCTAACTGAATAAATACATATTATTAAATAAATAAGAAGAGAGAACAATAACTTTGAAGTAACTTATGCTTAAGTTAATACATGCAGAGTTCCAGGTACAATGCGAACATAATTTTAACATCGTTTAAAAAAAATTATGAAAATATGGAATATCAAAATATTAATTGTGATTTTAGTCTTGGCAATCCATGTATGAACAATAACGATAAATATGTATAGCGCGTCTATATAATAATTAACAATATTACATTGCAACGCTTCCATAATGATGAGAGTTTCATTTTTAGAAATGCTGATTGTCCTCAGTCTGCCAGACTTAGCTCAGATATCAACCCACAGAGTGAAATTAAATATATATATTTTTTTAATCCACACAGGAACAGTGTGTTTTTTGTTGTTTATTTAAAGGAGATAGTCTGAGCTTTTTACATACAGACGTGTTTCCTCTCGAGCTGTGAGGATCTGGGTCAATTACCTCCGAAGCCTGACACTTAAATTTAGATTTCGTGGTCTTTGTGTGGGTATGGATTTGATGTATCTCTCGCGAGTGGGTGTTTTTTTATCTATATATTTACACACCCACACACACACACACACACACACGCATACATACACATATATATTATTACTGTGTTATATATATTACTATATAATATTAATCGATCTATATATTATATATCTATATATTATAGGGAAGACAGTGATTAACCACGAAAGAAATGTTACAGAGTTTCAATAAGGTTATAGAAGTCAGGAGAAACAAAGAAAGGGTTAGATATCCAAAGCTTCGAAGTCGATGGCAAGATATTGACGTAAATTTTGATTCTGTATGAAGTAATAGAACTTTCAGGGGAAATGAGTGGTGAAAAAATGAATAATAAATAAATACATTAATAAATGTAGAGATGAATAAATAACAGGACTTGTAAAAAAAACGAAAGAAAAAAATCGAGGAGTTACGACGTTCGTAAAATTAGTTATGTAATTACTAACTTTTTTTTAAAATCTAATTTTCCTTAGAAGTTAAGCGTCTCTTGTGATCTATTGGAAAGCATAACTTTCAGTTTGGAGCCTAAGCCTTCATAAAAGGAAAAAGTATAACTCGCTTTATTTCAATAACGGTTGGACAACGGAAAACTATAAAAAAAATAACCCAGAGAGAGAAATACCTGTGAATACTAGTTTCTATTTCTCGTTATTCTTCTAGAAGGAAATATTATCACCTTTATTAGTCCTTCTATCTATCTGCATACTTTCTTTTTCTATTCATTTATTTATGTGCTATTATCACTTTTTGTTTACTGTTTCATTACTAATTTTGTTACTAGTTTTTTATCATTATCCACTCTAGCTTTTTTTGTTTTTCACCCTCGTAAAATTTCTCTCTCTCCGTCGTCCTTCTCTCCCTCCTCCTTCCTTCCTTTCTCTATCTCTCATTCCCTCCCGCTCCACACCCACCTCTCTTTACTATTACATTACTATTTTCGTTACTAGTTCTTTTATCATAATTCCCTCTAGCTTTTATTACTTTTGACCCTCGTAAAATTCAAGTCTCTCCCTCGTCCTTCTCTTCCTCTTACTCCCTTCCTTTCTCTATCTCTCATACCCCCCACCTCCACACCCACCTCTCTTTACTATTTCATTACTATTTTATTTACTAGTTATTTTATCATCATTCACTCTAGCTTTTATTGTTTTTCACTCCCGTGAAATTTCTGTATCTCCCTCGTCCTTCTCTTCCTCTTACTCCCTTCCTCTCTATCTCTCCTATCCACCCTTCTCCACACCCACCTATTTCTTTTCTGTTCCACCTCACTGGACATTCCAAGGGGGAAACCTCTGTTCCATTCCTATCGGAAACAGAATAAGTTGATTCGGATGGAACACTAATATCATGTATTGTGCTTCTGGTATCCCTCTGAATATAGATTAAGTGCTCTAACTTTTTTTTTCTTTGGGGAAATATTTGGTTACGAAAGAGAAAGTTAATATAAATTTATAAGTCGTCATTGGTTTAAAGCGATGTTATGCTTTGTTTATGCATCGAATTTGTTCGTAAAATTAAGAATATTTTTCTTGTCTCTCTCTGAATACAGATTAAGTGCTCTGATTTTTTTTCTTTGGGGAAATATTTGGTAACGAAAGAGAAAGAAATCTAATGTTAATTCTCAAGTCACCATTGGTTTAATTAAAGCGATGTTATGGTTTATTTATGCACTGAATTTGTTCGTAAAATTAGGAATATTTTTCCTGTCTCCCGAATACAGATTAAGTGCTCTAACTTTATTTTCTTTAGGGAAATATTTGGTTACGAAAGAGAAATCTAATGTTAATTCTCAAGTCGTCAATGGTTTAAAGTGATGTTATGCTTAGGTTATGCACTGAATTTGTTTGTATAATGAAGAATATTTTTCTAAAAGCGAAATTCTAGATAGAGTTTTTTTTATAACAAGAATGATATTCCACATAAGAATTTCCATTATATTTCATATCTCAGTTCATTCGAAGAGATATATTTTCAGTGGACATTAAATCAATTTGAAATATGGTTAATGTTCCAAGTAAATTATCAGTATAATGATTAAACGCCATAAATTTTAACTTTTCTTATCACTGACACTCTAATGTGTAAAGTTTAGATTTAATTAGAAAATGTCAAGAATAAAAACAACTTCCTTTCAGATAGTTTCGTGAATATTTTTCATCGCGTTTTTGACCCGATTTTATTTGTTAACTTTTGTTAAATATTTTTGTCAAATTTTTGTTAACTGATCTTTTGACGAAAGGGACAAAAGACTACTCAAGAGAGAGAGGGAGAGAGAGAGAGAAGAGAGAGAGAGAGAGAACGAGACAGAGAGTATAAAACATTTCCATCAAATTTGATGCATCTGTCAACCTGAGGTATTCAGAGTAACTGACAACCGATATTTCATTTTTCTAACCGAGCGACCCGACAGATTTAACTTCTCACATGTAAGTTATCACATTTTGTGAGACAGGAAGCGACATCTGCCTAAAATTTGTGACAGAAATAACGTCCAAAATAAGGAAAAGGTACAATCGTCAATTTCACAGCCAATAAACAGGTTCGCAAAGTTACCTAAGCGATCCTAGCTTCTTCATATTAAGTAAAGTCTTAAATAAAAATCGTTCGATTATCAATAAAAAGAAAAAGACAGGTAAAACCTGGAAGAATTTCCTTAAAAGACCAAATGGAAATATGAAATTACCTTTGCCTTCGGCACACCAACGAAGTCAGCCCAAGACACACGACCTCCTCCTCCTCCTCCTCCACTTGACAGATGCCGCCCGACTCCTCTCAATTGAATTCTCTCCTGGCAGGACGTAGGACCCAGCCACTGCCATAGTAGACGATG
>NC_061090.1:34981574-34989074 GCF_015104395.2 Macrobrachium nipponense | reverse complement strand
GGTAAATGAATGATTCAATTCAGACCCCAATAGGGGAAGCCAGGAGTAGATGGAAACCATAATAAAAGAATGCAGTATTTTGTAACTGTTAGGCGATTATTTGGAGAAAATAGTCATTGCCATAATATGTATGGATGTGCTTCATATTTTGGAAGTAATCTGCCATATACGAAATTTAGCATTTTGGATTCTCTTTATTTCCTTAATATCACTAAGGCTTCGTTCTTATCAATAATGCATCAATAATGCATTTATTGTTTATATTCATATCTGATTTTGGAATGTTAAAACCAAAGATTTATAAAAAAAATAAATATTTAAGAATAATAATTCATTTAACATCACTGATTGAGTAAGCTGTAAAAAATCAATATCCTTAAGAATCATGAATAAGGGTGAATGGATATCATTCACACTTAAAAAATCCTCCATTTTAATATATAAATTTTAAAAAATGTATAATACGAATCTCATCTTCACAGGTCCTCTCTCTCTCTCTCTCTCTCTCTCTCTCTCTCTCTCTCTCTCTCTCTCTATGGAACCATCTGCGTCACGGAGACCAAACTTTCGAAAAGTGAAATGATAAAAACTTTCAATCTTATGTAAATTTCTCTTTTGTGAGTTTTAATACGTTATAAAGAATCCGTCCCCACTCCTTCTCTCTCTCTCTCTCTCCCCGTGGCTTCTTTAGCCCACTTGCCAAATTGTGACATAATTTCCCTCTATTTTTTTGTGTGGGGGCGTGGTGGTGGAATTCACAATTATCTATTACAATTCCATACGAACTTGTTTTAGTATCATTCCTTTATCCTTTATATTTTGATAAATATTGACAAGAATTCACTATTCCTTATTTCAACAACACATTCGCCCCCTCATCTTAAATTGCCGTGATAAGTAACACTGGCGTCACTTACTCATTTGAGGGAAAACGGAACCAACAGAGGGATATATATCTCACGAGAACCCTTTACGCTCTCTCTCTCTCTCTCTCTCTCTCTCTCTCTCTCTCTCGTCGATGAAGTCAAACAAAGGACCGTTTCATAACCCGTATTATAATTATTCCCAGAAACTGCATTTCGAAAAGAGACACCTTCTGAGGAAACATGAATACGTGTTTATCTATTTGTTAATTTCATTTATTATTGTTCCCCCTTTTTTAATAGGTAGGGTCTCTTATTTCTGTATTTCCATTTACCTCGCCGTACTTCTTCCTAATGGGCATCTTAATATTCTTTGGTGAGTTTGTTCCATATGAGTAGGTTTCAGCTTCAGATAATAATAATAATAATAATAATAATAATAATAATAATAATAATAATAATAATAATAATAATAAATTGTACAGACGGCGAGAAATTGCGAAGGGAATATTATAAAAACTTTAACTGGTTTCATGGGACATATTCTATTTAAAGGGTTCTTGCCCAGTCATGTGGAACGGCTATCGAATGGTGCTAATCCTATGAGGCGGACGAGGTCACAAAGTGATGGTCGGAAGGTTCATGAGAGACTTGTGACCAACAGAAAGGGAACCATGTGGCTCTTAATAAATGCCATGTTTCCTTGTCAACTTACATTGCTTTTTTTTAATTTAGTTTTTTTAACGTGACTGATTTCCACTCGTTTAATATAATTCCTGTCTAATGTCCATTTCCATAACATTACCATCCAAACATTACTAAACGATAAATAAAACTATGCACATTCAAATACATTATCCTCCAAATATTGAAAAAAAAAAAAAAAACTCAACGCATTCAAATGTGCTAACCTCCTATCACCTTAATAGCTCTTTTTAAAGCACTCGCTTCATTCTCAAAACAGCAAATATCTCACCTGTCTGAACCCCCATTAGACTTATCACCTGCGCTGACGTTACCTTCAAGGCGGCTTCATTATTTTAACTAGAGCATTACTCGTCTTGCGCCGAATAAATGTCATCGGGGTCATTGCAAGGAATATATAATGGCTGACATTTAATAAGGAGTCATTTGGGAGTTAATTGGCGTTTGAGTGTGTGTGCGTGTAGCAATGAATTTGAATTCTTGCTATGCAGAAATTCTTTGGCAAAGATTAATACACACACAGACATATTATTTATAGTTATGCATTCATGCATACATAAGTATATAGATATATAGATATACATACACATACATACATTATATGTATATATAATATATATATATAGAATATATATATATATATATAGTATATATATTATATATATATATATATGTCTTTTTACTGTAATACAACAGTGTAATGTGAAGATAAAAGGTCCATAATACACTATTTTGATGCTTGCAACCATATATTTCTTTAGTACTTCCATATGGTTGCAACGTTAAAATAATGTTTTTTTGGGCCTTTATCTTCAAATATATATGTACACACACACACACGCAAACACACACACATACACACACACACACACACACACACAACACACACACACACACACACACATATATATATATATATAATATATAGATATTATATATATAGTTATATATGTATATATATATATATAGATATATACTATATATATATATATATATGTATATATAGATATATATTCTATATAGATAATATATATATATTATTATATATATATATATGTATATATATATATATATATATAGATATATATATAGTATATATATATATATATATATATATATATATATATATATATGTATATATATATATATATATATATATATATATATATATATATATATGCATATATATATATGTGTATATATATACTATATATATATATATATATATATATATATATATATATATATATATATATATATATATATATATAATATATATATATATATATATATAATATACATATATATATATATATATATATATATATATATATATATATAATATATATCATATATATATATTATATATATAATATATATATATATATATATATACACATATGTATATATCCTATATATATAAATAATTATAGTATATATATCTATATATATATAGATATATATATAGTATATATATATATATATATATATATATATATATATATATATATATATATATATATATATATATATACATATGCTATATGCCGTCGACGTCTAATTATTCAATTTCCAACATGATTGAAAAATTTCTATACATAAAAACATTTTTTTTCCTTTTTTGCCATTACCGACCCCACCACCCCCGCCCCCTCTTCTGTTTCCGCTTTCTCCAAGTGCTAAATCCTCACAACTTCTAAGAGAACGAACGAGACAGAATAAGGACCCACTAAGTTTCGTGGCAATAACACACATGGGTCTTGTTGGGGATGATAAGAAGTTAAGGTCAAATGGAAATCGATTCAGAGAAAGACAAGCACCCCGGATGAGAGAGAGAGAGAGAGAGAAGAGAGAGAGAGAGAGAGAGAGAGAGATATCCACGATGGAAGGTCTACTAAATTGCTTGAGAGAGAGAGAGAGAGAGAGAGAGAGAGAGAGCGATCCAGTATGGTGTGTCTGCAACAATGAGAGAGAGAGAGAGAGAGAGAGAGAGAGAGAGAGAGAGAGACCTTACAGACCTTTACAGACCTTACATCTTGTTCGGGTTGCCCCAGGTCCCACAGTGTGAGGCACCTCCAATGTCTACCAGAGAGTTGCTAGTACATCTTCCCGTATATTTTGCATCTTCCAATCTTGGATGATCTGGGATGGAGCTTAGATATTTGTCGAGCTTATTCTTGAACACATCTACGCTCACTCCTGATATATTCCTCAGTTGAGCTGGAAACGCATTGAATAGACGCTGCATTATCGACGCTGGTAGTCAAGGTCCTTAACTTCCTCTATTCTAGTTGTAAAGGACCTTTGTACATACCTATTTGTGCAATATCCTTTTGATAGTGTGGGTACCATATCATACTGCAATATTCAAGTGGACTACGAACATATGTTTTATAAAGCATAATCATGTGTTCAGCTTTTATTGTTTTGAAGTGCCGTAACAACATTCCCATTTTTGCTTTACATCTTGCCAATAGAATTGCTATCTGATCATTGCATAACATGTTCCTATTCATCATCATTATTTGTGATTGTCTCATTATTAGTTCCCCTATATGCAAATAGCTTTCCTTCTCTGTCTCCATAATTTATTGATTCAAATTTATCAGAGTTAAATACCATCCCATTTACCTCTTCCTAATCATATACTTTGTTAAGGTCTCTTTGTAGCGCGTTCCTATCTTCATCACAAGTAATTTCTCTACTTATTCTTGTGTCATCGCCGAAACTACTCACTACCGAGTCCTTAACATTACTGTCTATGTCTGCAATCATATTAACAAACAGTAATGCAGCTAACACCGTACCTTGTGGCACACCGGGAATTACCTTAGCTTCATTCGATTTCTCATCGTTTGCAATAACTATCTGTTTTCTGTTGTGTAAAAATTATTTTAACCATCTTCCTACTTTATCGACTATATTATGTTTTCTAATTTTCTTCGCTAATATATTATGGTCTACCTTGTCAAAAGCTTTTGCAAAGTCTAGATAAACCACATCTGTTTCATTTCGCTTTTCATATTTTTGTATATGTTCTCACGGTGGACAAACAGTTGGGTTTGTGTACTTTTTCCGGGTACGAAACCATGTTGTCCTATTTTAAACAAATTATTTTTCATTAAATGTCTCATAATATTTTTCTTCATTACCCTTTCATACACTTTCATAATATGTGATGTTAAACTCACCGGCCTATAATTACTTGCCTCTAGTCTTGATCCACTTTTGAAAGTAGGGGTAATATATGATAATTTGTGCTCATCATAAATCTTGCTTGTAACTACACTTTGTCTTAATAATATTGCAAGTGGTTTTGCGATAGAATGAACTACTTTTCTTAAGAAAATAGCAGAGACACCATCAGGCTCTGAAGCAGCTCCATTTTTAATTTCATTAATTGCCTGCACAATATTAGCTTCATTAATATCTATGTCTGCTAGATATTCACTATTTTCGTCACTTACTTCTATATCATTATCTTCATTATCAATTCTAGGGGTGAATTCTCTCTTATATCGGTCTGCCAATATGTTGCATATTTCCTTTTTTTCATTTGTTAATCTCCCTTCAATTCTTAGAGGGCCTATTTCTATTCTTCTTTTATTCATCTTTTCCGCATACAAGCATAATAGTTTGGGGGTTTGCTTGATATTGACCAGGGTTTTTTCTTCCAAGTCCCGTTTTTTATTTTCTTTTGATTGTATAATCTTTTGTTCTGCATTTTCTATCTTATTTTTTAGTTCTATATTTTTCCATGCATTTTTTTCTTTTGCAAGACCTTTTTTTCATTTTCTTATTTTGTGGAAAAAGATCCTTCTGTCTCTTGGTATGTATGACTGATGTTTACTTTTCTTCTTCAGTATATATTTCTCCACTATTTTCTCTAATATTTTATATAATATCTCCGTATTTACCTTTATATCATCACTTACGAAAATTTTATACCAATCTTTGTTTAATTCTTAATTTATTTCTGACCATTTTATATTTTTACTGTAGAAGTTGTATTTTCCATATCCTTCCCACTCTTTCATTTCTTGTTTATCTCTGTTTTCACTTGCTTTGGACTGTTAATTCTATGACATTACGTTCTGAAATACTCACGTTATAAACTATTATTTCTTTAACATAATTCACCTCGTTTACAAATACTAGGTCTAAAGTATTTTTCTTTCTTGTTGGCAGGGGATTTATTTGTTGTATGTTGTATTCTAGTAGTATATCTAATAGCTTTTCGAATTGCCTCTTATCTTCTGCATTACTATTACTCTCTTTTTTATACGTATAAATACAACTACAATCTCCTATTCGTTCTTTCCAGTCTACGGAAGGAAAGTTAAAGTCTCTGGATAGGAGAATAGTCCAGTCCTTGTGATTTCTACATATATCATCCAATTTTTCTATTAATATGTCAAACTCTTTAGTATTAGGGGGTCTATATATCACTATGTTAATTAATTTTTCAGATTCAAATTCTACCGCCATTAGTTCACATTCTCAGTTACTATATTTCTCATATATTTTTCCTTGTTTTTTATCCTTCCCATATATTGCGGTTCCCCCTTGATTCATATTTTTTTTTATCTGATCTATAAGTTAGGAACCCGTTTATTTGATAGTCATTCCCAGTCTCTCAGGAATACCAGGTTTCACTTATATTCATTATATCTATTTTCTTTTCAATTTGGGTTAGTTCTTCTAAGTACTCTATTTTTCTTTTTGAGTTACTCGTAACTAAACCCTGCACATTCATCACTATGATGGTTTGTGTGTTTTCTCCTTCATTTAATATGGTATGTTGTTCTTCTCTTCATTTCCAGAAATCCTGACATTAAAAAATCCATCTTTTCCATAATATTTGATCTTCCTTCATTATAATTATTCATTTTGTGTCTGAATCTGCAATTTTCTCCATATCTGCAATATCCTCTTGCATCATAAATACAGTTCTTATCTTTTGAGCTGTATCTTGGAGCTGATGCTTGGAAATTTTTTGCTGACACTCAATATCGCGGTGATAGCTTGCTTTTTTCCTTCACCTGAAATTCTTTGTTTCTCTCTTTATTTGTTTCTTTCTTATTTTAGATTTTATTATTTGATTGATAATTTATTTGATTTTGATTCATGCTTACAAGTATGCACATTTACCATATATTTCATAGTTGTGACATACTTTGGGATTTTTTAGTAACATCTTTCTCTGAATCTGCAATTCCCTCTTTTCAAAAGGTTGCGGACTTTGTCTTTCTCGTCTATTTTTTCCTCTTTCCCATCAGTGTGCAGATCTGGGGAGAGCCTCTTCGGGATTTTCATTTGTGTTTTAATGTCGTAATTTATTTCTTTGTGGGTATGCTGCTTTATTGCCTCATATGTAGTATCAATGAGTATATCTGCATCCATACTTTTATCTTGTTCTTTGTTTTCCTTATTTTTTTCTGTCATTTCTGTTTTGTTTACTTCTCTTTCATTTTCCTCTTCTTCTTCATCCTTAACTATTTGCACATTCAGTCTTGATTTAATAACATTGTCTATTCATGATAGACATGTTGAGCAAAATATTCTGGAATCCTTTCTCATATCTTACATTACTTCAGCATATTGAGGATGTGTTGGAATGTTGCATGCAGAACATTTTATGATCAGGTTTTGTGGATAAACTATGCTATACCACACCTTACACAGTTTGCATGCTTTTGGCATTCTTTTTCCTATTTCATCAATTAGGATATTCACAATGTTCACCTTATTCATTTTCTTTGTCGAAATATGTTGATTTATGTATATTTTCTTTATGAGTGTCTTGACCACTTGGATTTTATTTGGAACTTATTCTTTTGTATCTTTTTGGTTAGGGCTGTTGTTGATCTCATAGATGAGAAATGCCAGCTCCCTTCCTGCTACCTCATCGTATTGCGAATCTGCTAAACAC
>NC_061090.1:34956574-34971574 GCF_015104395.2 Macrobrachium nipponense | reverse complement strand
AAAAGACCATCCAACAGGTCCATCAAGGACTATCCAACAAGTCCACCAGTATCGAGGGCCGTTCCTCTCTCGCAGTCGTGTCCAAGGCTTTTTCCCCGCGGGTTCAGGGTTACACCACTCGAACTCACCTCGCGTAGTGGGAGAAACAATATAAATAACATTCCTTCAACTATTCAAATTACCACTAGAACAACCCATTTGCGCTCTGCAGCACAACAACTTAACAACCAATAAAGATAAATACATATTTCCGTAACACCTCCCCCACCAAAAGAAAAGTTTTATAGGTAAAACTTACACATACCACTGTTCACACAAGTACAAAGCCTCGAGACAGTGCATCTGCAACCTGGTTGTCCACACCCTTGATATGCTTTATTTCTAGCTCGTAATCCTGCAACATCAGGCTCCATCGTGTAAGCCTTTTATTTTTATTCCTGAAGTTATTGAGGAATACTATTGGATTGTGATCCGTGTACACTGTAACTGGGCCGGTCCCATTATTGATATATACATCAAAATGTTCAAGTGCTAAAACAAGAGCAAGTAGTTCCTTTTTCAACTGTTGAATAATTTTCTTGGTGACTATTTAGTCTTTTGGAGAAGTAGGCCACTGGGTGATCCACTCCTTCAATGTCCTGAAACAATACTGCACCGATACCCAGATTACTAGCGTCAATATTCAGTTTGAAAGGTTTATTGAAATCGGGGGTAGCCAAGATTGGACTATTAATATAACAGATTTTAGTTTGTTAATGCTTCTACACAAGCGTCGTTAAAACAAAAGGGTACATTCTTTTCTGAATAAGGTAGTAATGGGAGTAGCAACGGTTGCAAAGTTAGGGATAAATCTGCGGAAATAGCTTATCATTCCTATGAATCGCATGGCTTGTTTCTTATTTACCGGAATGGGAAAATCCATTATTGCTTTTACATTACTTTCTTTAGGAGCGACTGATCCCATACCAATCTTGTGTCCAAATAGGTAATTAGACCTTTACCAAACTCACATTTCTTAAGATTTATACCAACCAAATTTGCGCTGTCTAGGCCTCCAACACCTTATCTAAGATAACCAAATGCTTTTCCATGTGTCCGAAAAGATAACAATATCATCAAGATATACGACACAGCCTTCCATGTCACCGATAACTTGCTCATCAACCGCTGGAAAGTGCTTGCAGCGTTTCTCATACCAAATGGCATTACAAGGCATTTGAACGATCCATGTGGAGTTACGAAAGCAGACATTTTTCTTGCTCTTTGAGTTAGGGGGACCTACCAGTAACCTTTGAGACAATCTATTTTGCTTATGTATTTAGCTGTACCTATTCTATCTAAACAGTCAATTACCCTGGGTAAAGGGAAATTATCCGGCTTGGTCACTGAATTTAGCTTCCTGTAATCAATACAAAGTCTATGCTGGTTCCCTTCTTTTCCAACCAAAACCACAGGAGAAGCCCAAGGACTAGAACTAGGTTTAGCTAGGTTATGAGCTATCATATAATCCATCTCTCTCTTAACAATATCAGCTTTTAGTGGATTCAGCCGATAAGGATGCTGTCTAATGGGGTTGTTAATCAGTCCAGTTTACAACATCAATTGGTTCAATTAAATGAGTAAGACCTGGTTCATCCTTACTACCTTTAGGATACTTTGAAATATTCTTTTTACATCTTTTGTCTGAGAGGGACCCAAATTATAATAATCATCAAATGAACTGAATATGTAGGAATTACTAGCCTGTTCAGCAGTTTGATTGTTAATATCCTTCGAAGGACATTCTACATTAATATTACGTTTTACATTAATATTACAAACTGAAGTCTGTGCCTTGTTATATTTTTTAAGTAGATTAATATGAACCCATCTAGCTTTCTTTATTTTACCGTCACACTGTAAAAGGTAATTAACATCTCCCTTTTTATCCAGGACCTTATAAGGACCACTAAACTTATACTTAAGTGAACTTCCCTCCTTCGGAAAAAGAGCTAATACTAAATCGCCTTTCTCAAAGACCCGAGACTTTGCTTTCCTGTCGTAAACTATTTTATTTTTCTGATGAGCATTTTCTTGCCTGGTTTTCTCTAGCTAAATCCCAAATCCCAAGCTCTAATAATTTAGTTTTAAAAATTATCAATTTTGTCTGCAACATTAACGTCTGTTTTTCTCATCATCCCAAGTTTCTCTCAAAACCTCTACAGGACCCCTCACTTTATGTCCAAACACCAAATCAAAAGGCGAAAGACCTAATGTTTCACTTGGTGCTTGTCTCAAAGCAAACAAAGCATAGGGCAACATGACATCCCAAAGGTTTTTTTTTTTATCTCACCACTACATAACTTCCTAAGAATGTGTTTCAAGGTCTGGTGGAATCTTTCAATGACACCCTGACTTTCGGGATGATAAGGGGTAGAGGTAATGTGCTTTATACCGAAGTTTCTCATCTGGTTCTTGAAAAACTTGCCTGTAAATTGCTCCCATTGTCAGACTGAAGTGTTTTAGGCAACCCAAATCTAGTAAAATATGCGATGAGATGTTGCACTACTGCCTTAGCTTTAGCGTTCCGAATGGGAATTGCTTCTGGGAATCGTGACATTCTATCAATAATTGAAGAGTATATAGCAGTTTCCCCTCTTACTTCTCGGTAAGGGTCCCACAATATCCTATTACTATGTGCTCAAACGGCTCTCCAGTAACCGGAATATTAATTAAAGGTGCTTTAGGAATTGGTTTGTTAAGTTTTCCTGCCATCTGACACTCGTGACAGAATTTACGAAGTTCTTCACATCCCTCCTCAACGATGGCCAATAGAATGAGTCATAAATTTCTTAAAAGTTTTGTTTACGCCCAAGTGACCGCTCATTATATTGTCGTGAGCCCAAACTTATTATTTTCGGTCGTAATTTAAAGGGAATTACTACCTGGTCAATTACTTCATTACTATTAGCGAAAATCGGTCGTGACAATCTATGTAACAAGTTTTATTCTTCAAAATGAACTTTTCCTTAACATAATCTCATTTCCTGAGCCTTCTTCACATTTCTCAAGATATGTTTTAAACTTACATCATCCCTCTGAGCTCTAATTAAGTCATCTCTTTGTAAAGATATTTCTAGAGGTGCGCTAATTAATGAGCTATCAACATTGGTACCTAGATCTAAATCATAATTATCAGAATCAGTACAAATCCAGATCTAGTTACGATTGCTACTTCAGCTTCAGGTGTAGGAGTTTTCATTACAATAGGATTCACAAGGCAACTTTCTTTCCTAAATCATTTCCTAATAGGATATCAACCCTTTGACAGGTAATGTATCTGCCACCGCGACCTTAACTAGACCCGTAACGTAATCTGTGTCTAAATAAATGGTTTGCAAAGGGCAAGCAATACAAGCATCAGGAAACCCCCCAATCAAGACAAACTCATCTCCAGCAACCGGATCATCGGGTAGGGAAGACTTGAGGACAACTGATATGGCCGCACCCGTATCCCTTAATACTGTAACTGGTTTCCTAATACCGGATTCACTTACAGCTAAACTACCTTTAGATAAGTAATTACCAAAGCTTTTAATAGTATTTTTCCATTCATCCAACTGAGTACGGAGTCACTTCCTGAACTAACTAAATTAACCGGTTTCTTTTGTGTGGCCAAATAAGTTTTATGCTTGAAGCAGTCTTTTATAATGTGACCTTTCTTTTCACAAAAAAAAACATTTCATGTCACTTAGATGCTTGGTAGTTTTCAATTGAGAGTTGCGTACAGGTTCCCCGCTTAATTGACGGCACCCTTTAGTTTCAAAAGTTTTAGGATATATTTTCTTATCCTTGCCATTCTTTACTAAATTGATGGGTCAAAGAAAACTACATCTTGCTAATTCAGCTATCCTTGTGAACTTGTTTACCTATGACACTCTTCAATATATAATTCATCTCTGCTGGAATGTTATTTTTTAAAAATCCTCTGTTAAGATTAGCTCCTTTATAGGTCCTCTAACGTATTTACTTCCATGGAGTTACACCACTCATTAAAATACTGTTGTTTGCACCTAGCAAACTCCATGAACGTCATGCTACTATTTTTTCTAAAATGCCTAAATCTTAATCGATAGGCCTCTGGTACTTGCTTATAGGCTTTCAGTATAATTTCCTTTACTGTCTCGTAATTAGCACACTGTTCGTCTGAAAGACAAGAATAAACTTCTTGGGCTTTACCTGTGAGAACGGACTGCAACAACAAACAATAATACTCTTTAGGACACTCTACCTGTTTCATGAGCTTTTCAAAGGGACTGGAAAATATTTTGATACCTCACTTTCATTGAATTTTGGAACCAACTTGAGTACCGTTGTCCACCCAAACTAATGAACTAGGAGAACTTAATTTAATTTTTTGTAGTTCATGCTGTCTTAAGTTTTTCCTCTCCTCTGCTTCTAATTCTAATTTCCTAGCTTCAGCTCTTTCGTGCCTTTCATCTCGCTCCGCAGCTTGTTGACCTTTAACAAACTCCCTTAACTCACCTCCCTCATAGCCTAACTCCTGCCCCAAAGCCACCAATTCTTTGAGCCTATCACACATCGTCCACCAATAAACTGAAGGTAAAAGCAAGGTCGCCAATTAATGTTACGGGCGGGTCTGTTTGTGACTGATTCCAGGCTCTTACGCCCTTTAACATGAAATAATAGAAAAAAAATTAAATATAAATACTTATAGGAATACCTTCAGTATATATCGGTAGGCGTAAAGAAAGAAAGCTTTAAAATAAAATAATTATATTTACAAAAACTTAACTTTAAATAATGAAGAAAAATAAATCCTTAGAACGTTTAAGGTCGATGGGATTCGATGAATGGGGGTTCTGAATTCGTGAAGGTTGGTCAGCGCCATCGAAGTCCGTTGACTAAGGTATCCATACTAGAGCTCTGAAGAAATCCATCGTCGACTAGCAATTGGAGACGAAGCAGATGTTTGGCTGATGAATACGGAGGTCGCTATCAGCAACTGAAGTCGAGTTCAGACAATCTCTTCTAAATTACGCCAAGGTTTTGACGGGGGGAAAAGCAAATCGTATTTCGGTAGACAATACGTTTTCACTAGGCATAAGTAATTACCCAGTGTGCTGGCCAGCATTCTCTAGACTGCGAAAACTCCAAGACTTCCCTGAAGTCGTACTTGCCATAAACTGTTCCTGAGCAATCCAGTAACGTTAAATAAAAGACCATCCAAACAGGTCCATCAAAGACTATCCAACAAGTCACCAGTATCGAGGGCGTTCCTCTCTCAGCTCGTGTCCAAGGCTTTTTCCCCCGCGGGTTCAGGGTTACACCTCGAACTCACCTCGCGTAGTGGGAGAAACAAATATAAATAACAGTCCTTCAACTATTCAATTACCACTAGAACAACCCATTTGCGCTCTGCAGTACAACAACTTAACAACAATATAAAGATAAATACATATTTCCGTAACACTATGACCATGAAAAGAATACTTAAATTCAAACAAAATTGAAAAATTTAAAATTATAAAGACTTGGTTCGGTTAAAAATAATTTCCCCTGTCCCCATTCTGTCTGCTAAAAATATTGTTCACACTGACGAATTTTGTCTTTTATTTATTACGATTTTCCTGAGCGTATCAGGAAAATAATTATCTCAATCTATCCATAGCTTGAAGTTACATAGTCATTCAAATAGGTTTTATCAATTATAAAGAAGTGTAGTACACTCATTATAAAAAACAGATCAACTTTATCTTCATATAATTGCGACTTTAACCTGTACCTGCCATGTATAAAGTTTTATCAATAAGGCAATATTTCAAAGGTCGCCTGATTTTTTTTTTTTTGTGTATTTCGTATATGGGAAAATTCCTACCTGCTTCCATAATAATTCTGTTCTCTTGGCATGTCCGTTTATTGTGGAGATTAAAAAAATACTGTTATTCGAGAATAGGCAGAAGTTGAGAAGGATTTGCAATCCACGCCATGTTGAGCTCGTAAGGATCAGTCGGGCAAAACCTTCTGCGGGTGGGCCTCGCGAATTTGCTCTGTCCTTCGGGGTGAAAATGGAAATGTTTGCCAATGCCTTTTACCGAATACTGGATGCAATGCTAGTTGGAGAGGAAATAAAATGTCCATCTCTCTCTCTCTCTCTCTCTCTCTCTCCTCTCTCTCTCTTTCTGAATCAACATTAGATACTTTTCTTCATCTCTCTCTCTCTCTCTCTCTCTCTCTCTCTCTCCTCTCTCTCTCTCCATATATGCATGTGTATTTACAGAATGAACGCGCACAAACAACATGAAACTCTGAACTAGACGAGAGGAAAACCTTGTTGGTCATAACAATCTAGTTCTACGAAGACTCCACCAGGAATAGAATATTCATTCGCATGCGCACGAATCCTTCGTTCTTTTAAACGCCGAGTCGCCTCCGGACGACCAATTTCTTTTAGTTATTTCGAGAGATTTTGCGATATATGGCCAGGGACATTCAATGCCCCTGACAGATTCCGTTTAGGAAATTGTGTTTCATAAGGAACAGTCCGTTTGCAGATGAAGTCTTAGTCCGCCATCGCTTGGGAATAAAATGACATACAATTTCAATGCGTTTGGAGTTACTTGTTTTTATAACGTTGTATATTTATGTTTCTCTGTTGGTCAGTTTGGCTCTAATTTCATCATTTATTGATGTCATAGGTCATTTCTTCTCTTAATAAGGTAGTCATCATTATTTCAGTTTTCATCGTTTTTGAAGAAATATCTTCAAACACAATGTTTCACTGCATTCTGAAAAGTACGCTAATCATTTATATATCTAATACTAAATAGTTGTATATTTAATTGGCATAAATACATAATCAAACAAAAGGGTAGGTGTACAAAATATAATTGAATGTGGAACTCCAGAAAATCTCAAACCTGATCATGAACCAAGCTTTATGAAAATGTTATTAAATATTTACCCGTAAGGAATGTCAGAAGGTTGATAATCCACAATTCTGAGGAGAGGTTCTATTATTCTTAAGATGGAGAGGAAATGTAGGTTAGATGAGTGATTCTCAACCTTTATATGACCACGCCCCCTCTAAGAGTCGGCCCTTCCCTCCACACCCCCTTTGCATCTGTGAGTAAAATTCCCTCCCAGACTTAAAAAAAAGAAAAAAAAAAGAGAGAGAAAGAAAGTAAAGGGGTTTCGAGAGATAAGCAGGGAGGGAAATAATTACAAAACATTGTAAGCCCAACGGGCCTAACTAGAGTAGTAGACTCTAGGAAAGTAATGTTACAAGGTGATACTTTTGCATTTTTCATAAACTTCTGAATATTAGTTCCTCACCCTTGTGAAGAGCATAACGAATATAATTAGAGATTTTTTAAATTTATTTTTCCCTAGGGTTCGCTCCTCCCCTGGACATTGATGACGCCCCCCTAGGGGGTCGCGCCCCCCAGGTTGAGAACCAATAGGCTAGATAATACAAACAAGATAAATAAAAGCAAAATCACAAAAAAAAGGAATAGAAATGTATTCAAGTTCTGCTTGGCTCAAGCATTACCATTCCAATCTTCCTAAATATTAAGATCTTTCTTCCTATTCTTTATCCCTCTTCTTTTCTCTAACTTTTGCCTATTCCTTTCTATTCTTCCTCTGTGTTGGTTCGAAACTTCTGTTCCATTTAATCCAGCGCGCTCGTGAGGTTAATTGGTTGGAACCTCATGAGGTTAATCAGGTGGGAATCAGTGTAATTGTTCGTCATTAATGACCTCAGGTCAATTTTATGGCCGTGACCTCGTTTCCTTATTCAGGGTGTTGGAAAATCTTGCTGCTTAAATTTCAGAGCTAAAAAGATTTTGAAGGAAAAAATATTTTTTTTTAAACAATTATATTTTTATTTTAACAAGTAAAAAAAAGTGTCCGAATTAAAACACGATGTTTTTTGAAACATTCATTTATCAATTCACATCTTTAATAATAATAATAATAATAATAATAATAATAATAATAATAATAATAATAATAATAATAATAATAATAATAATAATAAATAATAATAATAATATACTAAAGAAGAAGGTGGATGCCGGTACCAACCTCAAGAAAAGAGGCAACAGAATTAACCATATGATGTTCATGGACGACATCAAGCTGTATGGTAAGAGCATCAAGGAAAATAGATACCCTAATCCAGACTGTAAGGATTGTATCTGGGGACATCAGGATGGAGTTTGGAATAGAAAAATGCGCTTTAGTCAACATACAAAAGGGGCAAGCAAAAGTAACAAGAACTGAAGGGATAAAGCTACCAGATGGGTGCAACATCAAACACATAGATGAGGACTGGATACAAATACCTGGGAATAATAGAAGGAGGGGATAATAAAACACCAAGAGATGAAGGACACGATCAGGAAAGAATATATGCAGAGACTCAAGTCGATACTCAAGTCAAAACTCAACGCCGGAAATATGATATAGGCCATGACACATGGGCAGTGCCAGTAATCAGATACAGCTCAGAAATAGTGGAATGGACGAAGGCAGAACTCCGCAGCATAGATCAGAAATCCAGGGAAACATATGACAATACACAAAGCACTACACCCAAGAGCAAATACGGACAGACTATACATAACACGAAAGGAAGGAGGGAGAGGACTGCTAAGCATAGAGGACTGCGTCAACATCGAGAACAGATCACTGGGGCAATATCTGAAAACCAGCGAAGACGAGTGGCTAAAGAGTGCATGGGAAGAAGGACTAATAAAAGTAGACGAAGACCCAGAAATATACAGACACAGGAGAATGACAAACAGAACAGAGGGCTGGCACAACAAACCAATGCACGGACAATACATGAGACAGACTAAAGAACTAGCCAGCGATGACATGTGGCAATGGCTACAGAGGGAAGAACTAAAGAAGGAAACTGAAGGTATGATAACAGCGGCACAAGATCAGGCCCTAAGAACCAGATATGTTTTCAAAGAACGATAGACGGAAATAACATCTCTCTCATATGTAGGAAGTACAATACGAAAAATGAAACCATAAAACCACATAGCAAGCGAATGTCCGGCACTTGCACAGAACCAGTACAAAAAGAGGCATGATTCAGTGGTAAAAGCCCTCCACTGGAGCCTGTGCAAGAAACAAAAGCTACTTTGCAGTAATAAGTGGTACGATCACCAACCTGAAGGGAGTGATAGAAAACGATCAGGCAAAGATCTTCTGGGACTATGGTATCAGAACAGATAAGGTGATACGTGCAAATAGACCAGACGTGACGTTGATTGACAAAATCAAGAAGAAAGTATCACTCATTGATGTCGCAATACCATGGGGGGGACGCCAGAGTTGAAGAGAAAGAGAGGGAAAAACTGGATAAGTATCAAGATTTGAAAATAGAAATAAGAAGGATATGGGATATGCCAGTGGAAATCGTACCCCTAATCATAGGAGCACTAGGCACAATCCCAAGATCCCTGAAAAAGGAATCTAGAAAAACTAGTGGCTGAAGTAGCTCCAGGACTCATGCAGAAGAGTGTGATCCTAGAAACGGCGCACATAGTAAGAAAGCGATGGACTCCTAAGGAGGCAGAATGCAACCCAGAACCCCACACTATAAATACCACCCAGTCGAATTGGAGGACTGTGATAGAATAAAAAAAAAAATAATAATAATATATAAAAAAAAAAAACAATAATAATAATATAATAATAATAATGATAATAATAATAATAATAATATTAATAATAATATTAACTGTCTGATAGAGCGAGATCTATCACGTATAAGAGAAAATAAGGATCTTCATAATTCCATTAAAATGAGATTTTTGTTCGAATATTCTCTAAGGATTTTCTTAAAAAGAAAAACTACAAACTTCTACATCATTATTTCATTACAAAAGAGCCGAAAGAGAGAGAGAGAGAGAGAGAGAGAGAGAGAGAGAGAGAGAGAGGAGGAGAAGCAGAACAGAGTTTCGGGTCTTCTATATTTCAAAGAGCCTTCTATTCAGTTTTCGGGTATGGTATCAACTCTGTGGTTGCTGTCTGCTCGTATTTCCTATTGGACTCGCTCTCTCTCTCTCTCTCTCTCTCTCTCTCTCTCTCTCTCTCTCTCTCAGCAAGTCAGTTCCCTGCTCCTAGATTTCGAATCAGTATCTAGGTATTGTAAAGGTAATTCTCTCTCTCTCTCTCTCTCTCTCTCTCTCTCTCTCTCTCTCTAATAAGTCAATTCCATAGGTATTGCGTATAAAGGTAACTCCTTTCTAACTCTCTCTCTCTCTCTCTCTCTCTCTCTCTCTCTCTCTCTCTCTCTCTTCCTTTGACCAATGGGACGTTACTACGTAATAATGATATAAAGAAATTAAAGCTTTGATTTATTCCGTTAAATCTATTGTATTTTTATCTTCATTATCTCTTTAAATAAAACATTTCATTAAATTTTATCAAAATTTTTATTCAGAAAAAAATATGATTTTAATCACTTTTACAAATCGGTTTAAATAAGGACTAATTTATTTTGCATGAGTTCTCGGAGGGAATTTATGCAGATGTCGACTTAAGTGATACTAAGCAATATAATACTTTCAATTCCGTTGCAATGAATTTGAAGTAAAGGCTTAAGTCTTAGTCATCTGCTGCATTTATCTTTTAAGCCTGAACCAGAAGAGATTTCCATAATGTCTGGAAAATATCTATATGTATATGTATAGGTATATATGTTAATATATCAGAGAAGACAGACGATGATGATTATATGAAGATTTCTGCAAACCTTTGTTATTTTAATCTTTACAAATGTTTAATCGGATGAGATAGGCGAGACAAAATTGATGTCAATCTTCCAACACCCAGTTAGAGAATCAGTGTATCTATAGAATAAAGGAATCATTTATCTATTTTTTTTTTTTTTTTTTTACTTCATCGAGATGGGTAATTTTCACCAGCATCACTTTTAATTCAGGAAATTATTTTAATACCTTTCGTATTTTTGTTCTGAATGAGATTCATCGGAACTGCGAATTTCATTTCGTTTTTCGTAGAAGTTTTATTTTCCCTGGTGGTCTTAAATCCTTGATATATTCATTCAGTGATTAAGATATCTAACTATGCTACAGCATTGGAATATCGCAATATCAAATAATTGAATGAATAAATATATGAATAAATATATTGATTAGTTGATATGAATTTTAGTTAAACTGACAGTTGGGCAGTACAAGTTAGATTTGGCACCAGTTTTACCTAATGGGTATTGGATTTACGGTCCAAAATACTTATATACTCATTAATTCATTCTTGCAAAAGGGAGTACTGATATTGACTCAGCAGTATAGTAATCAACTCGTAAAGACTCTCATTCATAGAACAGTTATGCTTTACTAAAGCACCAGCAATATCCAGCTTTTATTTGTCCGTTCCCGAACGAGACAAAGCATCCAGCTGATCATTATCATCTCATAAAGCCAGCATCATTCACACTGCAGAGGAAGGGGGACAACCAAACGCGATATCACAGTTCCGAGCTCATGAATATGCACGACGCAAGCTCACGCCAGAACAGAGCCGAAACGAGTTGTAATGGGCCATCCACTCGCTCTTAGGAAATGTCGTTCGCATTACTGAGATTCGTGCTAATGTGGGTCCCGGGTAATTTTCGGAACATTTTTGCAGTTATCATGAGTATACAAACTCTTCTGCTAATTCTTTGTGATAGTATACAATGGGCTTTCCGCGCTGATTGAATAATGGGCCCTGTATACCAGCAGAGTGCTAATGGTTTATAATGAGGGTCTATGAACTAGGCAGCTGCTATCTATACAGTCAGTTTAAAAGACCTAATGTCCCATGACCCCATAATTGTAGACTGTTTGCTTCGCTGTACAGCTAAAATCTGGGCATCTGCCCCTGCTTCCTCCTGCATGTTATATATCTTCCTACGCCTGTGTTGCTTATTTCACTCCTTTTTTTAAAAGATTTATTTAGGTCTGAGCAAGAAAAGGATCCCATCAGGAACTTGTCCCATTGGCGATTGTCATCTCCTCGTACCCGACGTTAAACATTCCACGTTTAAGTCAGCGCGTGTATCTTATTCCATCACATCTCGGGACTTCCTCTGCTTGAGTCTCATCAATTTGCAATGCAGATTCGTCAAAACGAGTCATATTCGCGAACGGGTCGATTCTAATTACGAAAGCACCGAGATCGAGGGTGATTTGTAAGGTCAGAATCAATATGAACTTATAGCGTCTCTGTTGGCTGATTGGAATAGATTTAAGCGTCACTGACTGTCCTGATTTCGTCCCCGTCCACTTGGACGTTGGTTCGATCCCATGGGGGGACGAAATTATTATCATCTAAAAAATTCCCCTTCGGTACATATATGAAAATATATCATTTGGGAGGTAAAGGGAATTTAGATATTAAAGGACATTTGTAGCTTGAATTGATATATAAATGGATCACGGTTCGATGTGATAATTATTCATAACAAAAGGCTACATGCTGTCAAACGCTCAAATTGGCTAACATGGTAGACGGGGTTTCATATCGATTCTAATTACGAAAGCACCGAGATCGAGGGTGATTTGTAAGGTCAGAATCGATATGAACTTATAGCGTCTCTGTTGGCTGATTGGATAGCGTCACTGACTGTCCTGATTTCGTCCCCGTCCACTTGGACGTTGGTTCTGATCCCATGGGGGGACGAAATTATTATCATCTAAAAAATTCCCCTTCGGTAAATATAGAAAATATATCATTTGGGTAGGTGAAATAGATTTATTAAAGGACATTTGTGGCTAAGCTTGAATTGATATATAAATGGATCACGGTTTCGATGTGATAATTATTCATAACAAAAGCTACATGCTGTCAAAGGCTCGAATTGGCTAACATGGTAGACGGGGTTTCATATCGATTCTAATTACGAAAGCACCGAGATCGAGGGTGATTTGTAAGGTCAGAATCGATATGAACTTATAGGCGCTCTGTTGGCTGATTGGATAGCGTCACTGACTGTCCCTGATTTCGTCCCGTCCACTTGGACGTTTGGTTCGATCACATGGGGGGACGAAATTATTATCATGTAAAAAATTCCCCTTTCGGTACATATATGAAAAATATATCATTTGGGAGGTAAAGTGAATTTTAGATATTAAAGGACATTTGTAGCTTTGAATTGATATATAATAAAAGGATCACGGTTTTCGATGTGATAATTATTCATAACAAAAAGGCTACATGCTGTCAAAGGCTCGAATTGGCTAAACATGGTAGACGGGGTTCATATCGATTCTAATTACGAAAGCACCGAGATCGAGGGTGAAAAATTTGTAAGGTCAGAATCGATATGAAAACTTTATAGCGTCTCTGTTGGCCCTGACTGGGATTAGCGTCCACTGACTGTCCCCTGATTTTCGTCCCCCCCGCCGTCCACTTGGACGTTGGTTCGATCCCATGGGGGGGACGAAATTATTATCATCTAAAAAATTCCCCTTCTGACAATATATGAAAAATATTATCATTTTGGGAGGTAAAAGTGAATTTTAGTATATAAAGGAAGGCATTTGTAGCTTGAATTTTGATATATAAATGGGGGAATCACGGTTCGATGTGATAATTATTCATAACAAAAGGCTACATGCTGTTCAAAGGCTCGAATTTGGCTAAAAAACTGGTAGACGGGGTTTCATATCGATTCTAATTACGAAAGCACCGAGATCCGAGGGTGATTTGTAAGGTCAGAATCGATATGAATTATAGCGTCTCTGTTGGATGATTTGGAATAGCCGTCCATGACTGTCCTGATTTCGTCCCCCCCGTCCACTTGGACGTTGGTCGATCACATGGGGGGGACGAAATTATTATCATCAAAAAAATTCCCCTTCTTGGTACCATATATGATATATCAGTTTTTGGGGAGTAAAGGGAATTTAGATATTAAAGGACATTTGTAGCTTAATTGGAATTGATATAATAAAATGGATCACGGTCGATGTGATAATTATTCATAACAAAAGGCTACATGCTGTCAAAGGCTCGAATTGGCTAACATGGTAGACGGGGTTTCATATCGATTCTAATTACGAAAGCACCGAGATCGAGGTGATTTGTAAGGTCAGAATCGATATGAACTTATAGCGTCTCTGTTGGCTGATTGGATAGCGTCACTGACTGTCCTGATTTCGTCCCCGTCCACTTGGACGTTGGTTCGATCCCATGGGGGGACGAAATTATTATCATCTAAAAAAAAAAAATTCCCCTTCGGTACATATATGAAAATATATCATTTGGGAGGTAAAGTGAATTTAGATATTAAAGGACATTTGTAGCTTGAATTGATATATAATGGATCACGGTTCGATGTGATAATTATTCATATATATATTTATATATATATATTCCCAAAATCATGAACACATCTGACTACAAGAAAGCACCCATTTACTAATCAATGCATAAAAATTCGTACGTATTTGTTAATACACTTACATTCGACCACATTTGAAATCCCCCTGAAAAAAACAATTAAACGAATCAAATGATCAGTTCAATAATGATAAAGTTGTAACGTCCCTAAATCAAAGTCAGAATTCCGTTTCAGAAAATATTTCGTAATGATCAAATCGCCATAATTTCCAGACGAGTGAATTATGACTTTATTTATCTTTTATTCAAAGAGAAAACTATATGATTCCAAATCATTCGTTCCCCGTATGAAAGGTATTACTGTGGGTATTTGTGATGTACGGTGCAGAACGTGTGTTGGAAAATGGTAAAATTATTGAACGAAATCGTACATTACTGTCTAGAGCTTGTGACTACGTGGCAATGCCTACCATGATTTTTGAACGTATTTTCTTTGTGTGTGTGTGTGTGTGTGTGTATGTGTCATAGGTACGTGTAAGTTGTTTCATATATTTTCTGTTTGTTTATTTATTTGCAAATCATTTAGGCTTTCATTAAACATTTCATCTTTCTATTTCAGATATTTTG
>NC_061090.1:34929074-34944074 GCF_015104395.2 Macrobrachium nipponense | reverse complement strand
TTCATTGAAATCTGCCATTATCATCAACAAAACATGTATCAAAGAAGGTCTGTTCGCTATCCCTCCTTAGTCTCTCTTTGCATTTTTTATCCCTGTACATAAATATTTTAAACACACTACTTTTATTATTATTATTATTATTATTATTTGATTAAGTCGATATTCTTGGTGTCGTGAGCTTTCGTCTGGAGCTGCCAGACATCCTCGGGCTGGGAAGCTGAGGGTGGACTGATTTTGGTGCGGTGTCCGTCCTCGTTATATCTGTGGTTGACTACAGGGGTCTGCCCCATGCTTGTCTCCTATTGGCTGGTGGCGGTGAGTCTTCGTTTTCTTTGGTTGCCTGAGCCAGGTCTCAAACCACTATCTTCGAGCCGATGGTTGTTATTATTATTATTATTATTATTATTATTATTATTATTATTATTATTATTATTATTATTGTTATTATTATTATAAGCTGTCTCCTTTCGAGCTACCAAAAAGTGTAATTTCAGTCGGATATTATTATTATTTTTTATTATTATTATTATTATTATTATTATTATTATTATTATTATTATTATTATTATTATTATTATTAAAAATCCTCATAGTAGCACGAGTCTTCAAATGGAGAAGCAAATCCACAGTTATGTAAGTCTACATACATTTAAATTTAAAAACACCAAGGATAGCTTTTGGGAATCTGTTCGGTTCCCCTTATCAATCTGACACGTTGATATAGCACTACAGCGAAGTAAACAAAACAGGAGTAAAAAGTTAAGTGACTTGTTTATAAACAATGGAACCGGTCGTCAAGTATAAATCAGGCAATGCCGTCGTTTTCTGATGAAACCCCCGCCAGTCGTCTGGAACGTCTAATTGGTCCTTGTCCAATGCAGTCGTTCTGCTGGTCCTCTGGTTACTGGAAGTAGCAGAGTTACCTGAACGGGAGAAAGAGAGGCAATCGCCGCATCAGATGTGGCTAAAGAGACAACACTATCATAATGTTCTTTATTCTTAAAGCCGTTAATATATTTCTTGGTAATAAGGTTTTTGGCGAAGGATTTATTGCCTTCCATAGAAAGACCACTGTCTATCGCCGCACCCTCCACTAGTCTTCTTATACCAACATCTTTGCTTCTAAAAATTACTTTAGATTCTTCCCAATTTATGCGGTAATCGAGCTTAAGGCTGTGACTAAGTAACACATTGTTATCCGCATGCAACTGATATGCTCTTTTGTGTTCCCCGATTCTAGTGGGTAGCCCTCTACCACTTTCCCCGAAATATTTAGTCACATTCAGAACAGGGAATTTCGTAAACACCAACATGGTTGTGCTTCGTTGTGCTATTGTTGTGTATATGAAGTCTTTTAATAGTGTTGTTATAATTAAAGACTATATTTATTTCATCATTATGGTTTTTAGTTAACAGTTTTCCGTATTCTGTTCAAATGAGGATTAAAAGGGAGGGCAAGACAATTCGCAAACTACTTTTGGTCATTTACTTTAGAGGAATCTATGTAGAAAATTCTTCTGGCTCTTTTAAAGTCGTTATTAATAAAATATGAAGAGTAACAAAGTTTTTTTTAAAACATCTTCAATGTGTTAAGTTCTCTGTCAATGAAGTCGGGGTCACATATTTTTAGGGCTCTCAAAACAAAATTGACTAAGATGTTAGTTTAGATTTCACTAGTGTGCCAGGAGAAAAAATGAATGTATGTTTCTGCATTGGTTTCTTTGCGATATACTGTAAATTTAAAATGAAAGTTACTGGGTCATGGAAGATCATTATAAACAAGTCACTTTATTCTTGACTCCTGTTTTGTTTACTTCGCTGTAGTGCTATATCAACGTGTCAGATTGATAAGGGGAACCGAACAGATTCCCGAAAGCTATCCTTGGTGTTTTTAAATTTAAATTTATGTACATTTACATAACTGTGGATTTGCTTCTTCATTATTCTTATTCTTATTCTTATTCTTATTCTTATTCTTATTCTTATTATTCTTATTCTCTTAGTACGAACTAATTCCTTTTGCCAGATTATCAGTCCCGATAATTTGGCTGCATGACCTCACCCAAGCGGAAGAATAAACCCATTACCCTTGATTGATATAGTTAATAATGATGTTTCATTTATAATTTACTTCATTAGTTTGTCTTGTGCTTCGTAAAAATAATTATTCAGTACAAATGAAATCCCTGTAGTGAACCAACAACATAGGCAACAAACCAGTGACCCAGATAGAGAAATTTTATACCTCTGGAAACCTTCTCCTCTTATATACCGGAAATAAAAGACTTGGTTTAAAATAATGTTATGAAATCTGTCACAAAAACAAACAAAAAATACTAAAAAATAAAATAAAACCTGCAAGACTTACGTCACGTTTTCTTTTGAGCCGTCCACCAAATAGATTTAGAACTTAACTTTTTCCCAGGTTGAGTTTTAAGTAACGGTGGCGCAGTTGTAGCTTCTATAAAAAGCTGAAACTCGATGGCTAAAGGACAACTATATTTTTACCAAGGAGAGAGACACAGGACCAGAGAGAGAGAGAGAGAGAGAGAGAGAGAGAGAGAGAGAGAGAGAGAGAGAGAGAGAGGATGGGGGAGGGTGGCGGGGGGAAGCTAATACACAAACATAGGATTAGAAATTATTTGATACGTTTCTTCAAGTAATCTTTATAGAAGTGACATTAAACCTTCCATTATTATTATTATTATCATTATATTTCTAACCATGCACAAAATTATTTTAATACTTCTGTGGATTTTAATTCTTAATATTATATCCTCTTTACAAGGTTATTTGGTTCAATAATAATAATAATAATAATAATAATAATAATAATAATAATAATAATAATAATAATAATAATAATAATAATAATAATAATAATAATAATAATAATAATAATATATAGGGAGCAGACTTTCTTTGATACATGTTTTGTTGAGATTTCAACGAATTAATCTCATACTGGGTCTTTTCAGGTCTTCTGATAATACGTTTACCTGACTCGGCTTTCTTATTGAGTAGAAATTCAATATTCATCTCTATCAAAGTTGGGGTATTCGTCACACACAGTTCAAAATACTTTATTAAAAATATTTTTTTTTATATATTGCTTTTACACAGAAACCAAGCCCGGTAACTTCAACGGGATCTTGGTAGTTATCTTCTGGTATTTTTCATGGGATACTTGTATTGGGTATCCTTATACTTCTACTGGGACTCCTCCAAGGGCTCGCGCAGTCTATAGGTTTCGACCATCTCCGTGGTCATCATCAGGACGTTTGTCAAGACGAACTGGATGAGTACTGGGCTCAGATCGGCTTTTATAAGAGGGGATGGGCTGGGTCAAATTCGGTGTTGAATTATCATTGGATGCCTTGGGGTATCCTTCCCGGCCTAAGCTGTCTCTCGTGGTTCGATGGTTGGGGCTGGCCCTGATGATAACCACGGAGATGGTCAAAGCATGTAGACCACAACAGTCCCTTAAGGAATCCCAGTAACAGTACAAGGAGGCCAAATACAAGTATCCAAGAAAAAATACCAGAAGATAACTACCAAGAGCCCGTTGAAGTTACCGCCATGGTTTTCTGTCTAAAACCCAAATATAGAAAACAATATATTATTATTATCAAATATTTTTAAGCAAGTGAGTGACGGGATATCCCAATTTTGACCAAAGGTGACCATTGCATTTCTATACAACAACCTAGCTGAGTCAGAAAAACGAATTATCAGAACTGAAAATACCCTGAATGAGATTAATTCGTTGAAATCTGCCATTATCATCAACAAAACATGTATCAGAGAAGGTCTGCTCGCTATATTATTATTATTATTATTTTTTTTTTATTATTATTATTATTAATTATTATTATTATTATTATTATTATTATTATTATTATTATATATATATCGTGTTTCCTTTCAAGCTACCAGAAAGTGTCATTTTAGTCAGTTATTATTATTATTATTATTATTATTATTATTATTATTATTATTATTATTATTATTATTATTATTATTATTATTATTATTATTATTATTATTGATTAACAAAAGAACGTTTGTAACGATGCTATAATATTGAAAATTAAAAGCCTCAGAAGTGTTAAAAATATTTATGTACAGGCTTGAAAATGACAAGGAGAGACTTTTGGATACTAGTCCATATCCTTCCTCAGTCTCTTCTTGCAATTTTTAACAGTGTACATAAATATTATAAACACGCTACTGTTTTATTATTATTATTTTTTTTTTTTTTTTTTTTTTTTTTTTTTTTTTTGCTCTCTCACAGTCCTCCAATTCGACTGGGTGGTATTTATGGTGTGGGGTCCTAGGTTGCATCCTGCCTCCTTAGGAGTCCATCACTTTTCTTACTATGTGCGTCGTTTCTAAGATCACACTCCTCTGCATGAGTCCTGGAGCTACTTCAGCCTCAAGTTTTTCTTGATTCCTTTTCAGGGATCTTGGATCGTGCCTAGTGCTTCTATGATTATGGATACAAATTTCCACTGGCATATCCAATATCCTTCTTATTTCTATTTTCAGATCTTGATACTTATCCATCCATTTTTTCCCTCTCTTTCTCTTCAACTCTGGCGTCCCATGGTATTGCGACATCAATGAGTGATACTTTCTTCTTGACTTTATCAATCAACGTCACGTCTGGTCTATTTGCACGTATCACCTTATATGTTCTGATACCATAATCCCAGAGGATCTTTGCCTGATCGTTTTCTATCACTCCCTCAGGTTAGTGCTCGAACCACTTATTACAGCAAGGTAGCTGATGTTTCTTGCACTGGCTCCAGTGGAGGACTTTTGCTACTGAATCATGCCTCTTTTTGTACTGATTCTGTGCAAATCCCGGACATTCGCTTGCTATGTGGTTTATGGTTTCATTTTTCGTATTGCACTTCCTACATATGTGAGAGATGTTATTTCCGTCTATCGTTCTTTGAACATATCTGGTTCTTAGGGCCTGATCTTGTGCCGCTGTTATCATTCCTTCAGTTTCCTTCTTTAGCTCTCGCCTCTGTAGCCATTGCCAATTGTCATCGCTGGCTAGTTCTTTAGTCTGTCTCATGTATTGTCCATGCATTGGTTTGTTGTGCCAGTCCTCTGTTCTGTTTGTCATTCTCCTGTCTCTGTATATTTCTGGGTCTTCGTCTACTTTTATTAGTCCCTCTTCCCATGCACTCTTTAGCCACTCGTCTTCACTGGTATACTTAGTAGTCCTCTCCCTCCTTCCTTTCGTGTTATGTATAGTCTGCCCGTATTTGTTCTTGGGTGCAGTGCTTTGTGTATTGTCATATGTTTCCTGGTTTTCTGATCTATGTTGCGAAGTTCTGCCTTCGTCCATTCCACTATTCCTGCGCTGTATCTGATTACTGGCACTGCCCATGTGTTTATGGCTTTTATCATACTTCCGGCGTTGAGTTTTGACTTGAGTATTATTATTATTATTATTATTATTATTATTATTATTATTATTATTATTATTATTATTATTATTATTATTATTATTATTATTATTAGCCTATCTCTTTTCGAGCTACCAAAAAGTGTAATTTCAGTCGGATATTATTATAATAATTTACTTCATTAGTTTGTCTTGTGCTTTGTACAAATGTAATCCCTGTAGTAAACCAACAACATAGGCAACAAACCAATGACCCACAAAGAAAAATCTTTATACTTCTGGATACCTTCTCTTGTATACTGGAAATAAAAGTCTCAGTTTGCAATGTCATGAACTCAGTAAAAAAAAAACGTAAAAATTAAAGCCCACTGGACTTATGTCACGTTTTCTTTTGAGCCGTCCACTAAATAGATTTTGGAACTGAATTTTTTCCCAAGTTGAATTTCAAGTAACGGTGGGGCCGTTGTAGCTTCTAAAAAAAGCTGAAACTCGATGGATAAAGGACAAGTATATTTTTACCAAGGAGAGAGAGACAGGGCCAGAGAGAGAGAGAGAGAGAGAGAGAGAGAGAGAGAGAGAGAGAGAGAGGAGAGAGAGATTTTTTTTTTTTTTTTTTCAGCTACACGGGTTACCGTGACGACCAGTAAACTTAACGCCGCTAAGCAGTGGGGGAAAGATATAGAGCTTTTTCAGTGGTTAAAAATATCATTAAGGTTCTCCTCATTGCCAGAATTATAATTACCGTTGCATCTGTCATTTCCTGGTGTTGAACTCGTTCTGTAAGTAAAAGGAAGACTGATTGTCCATTCGAGTAAACACAAGAAGTGGAAGGTTTCAATTATATTCTATTTAATTGGGAAAAGTATAAGCCTGTATTTTTTGTCAATGCCTTACCGTGAAGGACTATTTATATTTCAAAGTCTACAATTATTTAGTGCTGAATTTGAGGTCTGAATTCTATATGTATAATGACATTTATATGTATTGAGTCTTGATTTCAAGGGAATGTAGATTCATTTAAACGGGTAGTCATATGTGCGCAGAGTAGGTCGTAGAAATGCTTGGTTAGCCTCTCTCTCTCTCTCTCTCTCCTCTCTCTCTAAATCTATCTCGTGTACACACACAGTGATAAGACATACAGTGTTTTTACCTTCCAGGAACTTGTGCTTTAGTGATGACATCAATTTCTGCCATTCTTTTCACTTAACTTCTGCTACTCTCTCTCTCTCTCTCTCTCTCTCTCTCTCTCTCTCTCTCTCTCTCTCTCTCTCTCTCTCATGCACCCAAGTGATATGACATAGAGAAACCTTTTCCTTCTATGAAATTGATCTTGAATTATGAAGTTAATTTCACCTGAATACGCCCGATCTATTTCCATCATTATTCAGAGAATTCTATAAAGGTACCACATTAAAAGGTCAAACTGATATTACTTGCGTAGGAAACCCTCGTTGTGTTCGTATTTCCAATTATGTAATCTTCCCTTTCATAATAATTTACCTTTCGGTAAATGCACAGGATAAGAGACCTAAAGCAAAATTTGGTTCCTTCATAAAAAAGGTTCAGATGTCGCCGTTACACCTACAATATAATAATAAGGAACTAAGATAACAATGACAGTGCCACACTGCTTAATGTAATCTGTACACACGTGTCTGCGTTCTCTTTGTTTTTTAATGCATCGTTCAATGCGGGTCTGTGATATATCAAAGCAAAAAGGAAAAATGACAGAAATTACCATCATAACACAGAATATGGGCCAACATTAAACCCTCATTGGTATGCAAATATGCCTCACACACATCTAACACCACCCCCCCCCTCCCCCCACCGCCCACAACACGGAAAAAAATAGGTCGGGCCAATTCATTGACCTGAAAGTGACAAGGCAACGGTACTGAATAATTCGCAATTTTTATTCTCGGGCTCAGTGATCCGAATAGCCATGAATATTCAAACCCTGATTTGTGCAGATACTGTACAATAGGATTTGTTGTAGTTTTTAAAGTCCTGTATGTGTGTGTGTACTAGTAGAGGATTTTACTGAGGGTTATTTTTGGCTTAAAGGATCGTTCCAAACAAATCTATGATTTTATTATTATTATTATTATTATTATTATTATTATTATTATTATTATTGATATTGAAAATAGATTTGAGAAATATCGAATCCTTATATATAAATATAATTATATATACGTATGCATACATACATACATACAATTGGATATATTATATATATATATATATATATATATATATATATATGTATATGTATATATATATATATATATATATATATATATATATATATATATATATATATATATGTATATATATATATAATATATATATATACTATATATATATATATATATATATATATATATATATATATATATATATGTACATATATATATATATATATATATACTATATATATATATATATATATATATATATATATATACTATATATATATATATAATATATATATATATATATATATATATATTAATATTGTTATGAACTTAAGATTGATTATATTCATCCAGGGTTCTTTTCCAGACTGACTCAGTGCCAAAAATACCAGGCAAGAACAGCAGCGACACAAAATCCACAAAGCAAAATAACTCTCAAAGAGGGATACAAAAAACACTGAATCAAACTTAACAATAAATTTATTTAACAAAAATAGTCTTAAATTACAAAAAGTAGTCCTCGAAAAGCTTTCTTAGGAACTGGAAAAACACATACGCTACTTTTACAATAATAACACTCGAACCATCAACGCGCCTACCTAACTTTTATACCTCAGTCGAAGAGAAAGAAAGGTGTAGGAGGCAGAAAAAACACACTTTCCCTAGCATACGATAGTTGGAGTTGCAGAGTGAGTAAACCTTAAACCTAATCAATTTTACAATAATTATTAACCATAATACACCTTATAATAATATGTCCTAAATGATGATAAAACTACACTGAAGAGGTGATGAAGAAAACAAGCTGAAGAATTCTCAAGACCACACCGAATTCGTAATCAAAGATTATAACGCATCAACAGCGATTGTCCTACTCCGGATCACTAGGGGTGTTCTTGCACCGAGGGGATCACCAGGGCAACGTAAATTGTATATTAATGTAAGCAGACGGGGGAAGAATATATACGGTCCACTTACCGTTCTTCGCCACTAGAAGGCCTCCTGACGACTCCAGGAGGTCAAACACACGGCAACAGCCAGCAGCAGTGGCAAGCAGCAGCAAAAAGCAACAGCAATGCTTTTAAGTGAGGCTAAAATTCATTAGCAGGAGCCTCTCAAATTCAATGGTAGCTGCAGGATCAGGAACAAATATCTTCCGCTAATTAAGCCGTGAAAAAATATGCTGCAAAGACCTCCTCTGTTGGGGAGCCGATACTCTCTTCTGCCCCGCTGCCCAAAAACGCACTCCAGGTAAAGGGAGAGAGAGCGAAAGCATAACCACGTAATGGGGCAGTTCGACAAGCGAAGCACTGAAGACGGGGTAGTCCGCTCCACAAAACATGAAAGGCAAAAAAATATGGTGAATAAACACTAATACAAATGAACACAACAAAACCTTCCGGCCGGGGATAAAAGAATGTTTCAAGAGAACTTTTCGTGACTTTAATTAAAAACAAATGACATAAACCACGAACAAAATATTTAAAGTAATTGTGGATTACAGCTCCCCGGGACAAGGAAAAAAAAAAATAATTTATTATTTTTTTTTTAGAAAGGTAACTCCTAGCCAATAATAAAGTTTTGTAATGCAAGCAAAATATGAGCATTGTGCTTTAAAAGCAAAATAGGAGTATATCTAGTCCAAAATTTTCATTTCAGTCATACAAAAGTAAATGCAGATATCAAAAACAAATATTTCATAAACCCAAAACCACTATCCTTAAACATTACTAATATAAACTCTTAAGATTATATATAAATAATGTGAACCTCAAACTTATATTAAGAAATCTTCCGAACACCTGACGTAAAAAAAAAAACAATTGCTCAAATGGGATTGATGCAGAGTCCTTTACCCTTACACAACTACTCTTGGATAGCCACAACATCCTTTTCATTACCGAATGTCCTAGAAAGAACATCAGGGACTACGTTGTCTTTTTCCAGCCACGTGACAAATAGAAAGGTTATATTCTTGAGTAAAAGACTCCAGGGAAAAATACTTTGATTTTTATCTTTAAATTTATTAATAAAAATTAAGGATTATGATCTGTAAAGACCTTTATTGGACATACTGAGGAAGATAAATACTTCAAAACAAAATGTATGATGGCTTTCACTAAGCATAAAGCCTCTTTCTCAATTGTTGAGTAACGTCCTCTCTGCTGGTAACAACTTCTTGGAAAAGTAGGCGACTGGATGCGAGGTGCCATTTTCACCCTCCTGCAGCAAGACAGCACCTAAACCTGTGTCACTGGCATCTGTAGTCCAAACAAAAAGGCAAGGAAAAATCGAGAGAACGTAACAAAGGATAGGTTATTAAAGTACCTTTCAATTTTTCAAATGCATCCTGACACACGTTATTCCACATAAATTTTACATCTTTCTTTAACAGATTTGTTAAGGGATTAGCAAGATCAGAAAAATTCTTAATAAACTTTCTATAATAACCAACTAGACCCAAAATCTACGAATACCTCTCTTGTTTTCGAGGAGCTGGGAAGGCTGTAACTGCCTCAACATTCGCTCTCTTAGGAGCGATCTTACCCAAGCCAATTTCATGTCCTAAATAAACCACCTTCGCTTGAGCAAAATCACTCTTCTTTAAATTTATCACCAAACCAGCCCTCCTCAGCACCTCGAAATAAGCGCTCTTATCCTCTTAAGATGAGTTTCCCAAAAATCGTCACTGTAAATCACAAGGTCGTCAATATATACACACAACCCTCAGTTCACAGGTAATGAAGTTCATCAGCCTCTGGAGGGTAGCGGCGGCATTTTTCATGCCAAAAGGCATAACCTCACATTCATAGAGGCCGTCACCCGTCACAAAGGCCGATATTTTCCTTGCCCGTGTGCAAGACCGACCTGCCAATATCCTTTTAACAGGTCAAAATTTACTAATATAACGGGCAGATCCCACTCTATCTATACAGTCTTCCACCCTCTGGGCAAAGGGAACGAGTCCGTTTTTGGTTACAGAGTTGACCTTGCGGTAGTCAAAACACATCCTAGGCTGACCATCCTCCTTATCCTTAAACAAAACTACAGGGGAGCTCCAAGGACTGCAGCTCGGTTTAATGAGGTTATGGTCTAGCATGTATTTGACTTCCTTCCTGACTATTTCTCTCTTGAGGGGGTTCAGTCTATATGGACATTGCTTAATAGGCTGAGCCTCCCCCAATGTCAACGTCGTGTTGTAAATATGGGTCCTACCAGGTGCATCCTGAAAGAGATCTTTATATTCGTTAATTAAATTAATTAGAGGTGCAGCTTTTTCTGCATCTAAGTGCTGAAATTTAGTATTCAGATTATTTAAAACATCAGAATTATTTCCAAACCACTTGGGCTAACAGCAAATTTATCGTCCATAAACTGTTCATTTTCTACACTAACTACAGAAATAGGTACTACAGACTTCTACAGACCTGTCAATAAAAAAGATTTTATCATATTAACATGGCAAATACGGGTTTTTCTTCTCCTATCAGGAGTTTCAATCAGGTAATTTACATTGTTAATTTTCTTCAGAACCTTCCACGGACCTGAGAATTCCGCTTTCAGGGGATTGCCAGGCATAGGAAGTAAAACCAACACCTTGTCACCAACATTAAATAGCCTATCTCGTGTTTTAACGTCATACTTCATTTCATCGAGGCCTGGGCTTTCGCCAAATGTTCCTGAGCAAAAAGACCGTGCTCTAAGCAATTTCTCCTGCAAATCTGAAAAAATAATCCAATACCTTAATTTCGGGAGTCTCTCCCTCCCAGTGTTCTCTCACTACATCTAATGGGCCTCGAACACAGTGACCAAAAATAAGCTGGAAAGGAGAAGAGACCCACTGACTCATTGGGATCGATCGTATTGCAAACAATGCGTAAGGTAATTCCTTATCCCAATCATTCCAGTCTCTAAAACACAAATTTTTTTCAACACAGACTTCAAGGTTTGGTGGAACCTTCCACCTGGCCTTGGCTTTCCGGGTGATACGGTGCAGACTTCACGTGTTTAATACCAAACTCATTCATTTTTTTTTTCAAAATACCTACTCGTGAAATTAGTGCCATAGTCACTCTGAATTACCTTAGGAAAACCAAATCTGGTAAAGAAACCAACCAACACTTCAACCACCTTTTCGACCGTATACTCCTCAATGGGATAGCCTCAGGGAAGCGAGACATTCTATCAACAATAGACAATATATATTCATTCCCACCGCGCGTCCGCGGCAGGGGACCCACTACGTCAATTATCACTTCCCGAAAGGGTTCGCCCACGGAGGGTATAGGAATTAAGGGAGCCTTGGGTATTTTCTGGTTAGGTTTCCCCACCAACTGGCACACATCACAGGATAATACGTGTCTCTTAATGTCCTGACGCTCCCAGGCCAAAGAATGTTCAGCAACCTTCTGAAAGGTTTTCCTAACACCAAAATGTCCCGACAAATCATTTTCATGTGCCTAAATACATCAATTTATTCCGGTACCTTTCCGGGACAACCAATTGTCTGCACGACTCTACCTGGTGGGCAGGTGCATGAGCCGACCTGCTCAACCTGTAGAGCAAACCTCTCTCTTTGACGAATACTGGTTTCGTCAAATCCTCGGGATTGCCGAGTTCTAAATTAGAAAACTCCTTACTCTGTGCCATGCCATTTTGAACGCCTTAGCGTCCCAGTTAACGTCATCCCAATTAATGATTTTCTTATTACTACTACCAGTCCTCTGTCAGTCATTTGTCTGTCTACTTGATATAAATCTAAGTCAACATCCGCGAGATCAATCTCCGAGCTCTAGATCGGGTTACTACAGAGACAGGCTTATCAAAATTAGTTTCAATATCATCGCCTTCACAAGTCACATTCAGAGAGTCAAAATTGGACATATAATTATCATTTGCACCTTCACCTTCAGCCAAATCATCCCTAAGAGGAGGTGAATACCGGGAACTGGCAAACTGTCTACCACACAGCCAGTTTAGCAGTCCCTTTAAATACTTGTGTGAATATTAAAACTTCTCCAAAGGACAAGACGTAATAGAGTTCGGGAAACCACCCAACACCACAAATTCATCGTTGAAAATACAAAAATCCTTCGAACAGCAGTTGTTAATATGAGAGACTGTGCTGCTCCAGAGTCCCGTAATACCTTTAAACAAACCTTTGTTTTTTCATTGTGGATTTTTTGTTATTATTATTATTATGATTATTATTATTATTATGATTATTATTTTTTTTTTCTCTATCACAGTCCTCCAATTCGACTGGGTGGTGGTATTATAGTGTGGGGTTCCGGTTGTTGCATCCTGCCTCCTTAGGAGTTCCATCACTTTTCTTACTATGTTTCGCACCGTTTCTAGGATCCACTCTTGTGCATGAGTCTGGAGCTATTTCAGCCTCTAGTTTTTCTAGATTCCTTTTCAGGGATCTTGGGATCGTGCCTAGTGCTCCTATGATTATGGTACGATTTCCACTGGCAATATCCCATATCTTTCTTATTTCTATTTTCAGCTCTTGATACTTCCATTTTTTTCTCTCTCTTTTTTCTTCAACTCTGTGTCCCATGGTACTGCGACATCAAGTGAGTGATACTTTCTTCTTGATTTTGTCATCAACATACGTCTGGTCTATTGGCACGTATCACCCTCTCTGTTCTGATACCATAGTCTCAGAGGATCTTTGCCTGATAGTTTTCTATCACTCCTTCAGGTTGGTGTTCGTACCACTTATTACTGCAAGGTAGCTGATGTTTCTTGCACAGGCTCCAGTGGAGGTCTTTTGCCACTGAATCATGCCTCTTTTTGTACTGGTTCTGTGCAAGTACCGGACATTCGGTTGCTATGTGGTTTATGGTTTCATTTTTCTATTGCACTTCCTATATATGGGAGAGATGTTATTTTCCATCTATCGTTCTTTGAACTATCTGGTTCTTAGGGCCTGATCTTGGTGCCGCTGTTATCATTCATTCAGTTTCCTTCTTGAGCTCTCCCCTCCTGTAGCCCATTGCCCACGTGTCATCGCTGGCTAGTTCTTTAGTCTGTCTCATGTATTGTCCGTGCATTGGTTTGCTGTGCCAGTCCTCTTTTCTGTTTGTCATTCTGTCTCTGTATATTTCTGGGTCTTATTATTATTATTATTATTATTATTATTATTATTATTATTATTATTATTATTAGTTATTATTATTATTATTATTATCTCCTACGTCCTTCTGTAATGAATGGGGTTAATTTTTTGAGTTTTAGAAAGTAATAACACATACGCACATATGTATGTATGTATGTATGTATGTATGTATGTATGTATGTATGTATATGTATGTATGTTGTATGTATGTATCACTGAATTGTCAGTTGCAATTATTATTATTCTTATTATTATTATTATTATTTATTATTATTATTATTATTATTATTATTATTAATTATCATCACCTACGTCCTTCTGTAATAAACATCAAGTAAGGAGTGAAATATCATTCAGGTGGCAGGATACCGAATGTTAAAACTTGCAGAAACTGTATGACAGAACCGGATCCAGTGGTAATTCATATTCTGACCAGAATTAAATACAAGGTTGTCAGCGTAATATGTCCAACAACGACCAACAGGCGTTCATGAAAGCTAGAGATATCCTGATATCCAGGTTATATTTTGAGAGAGCGAGCAACGTGCCGTTTAATTATGCAAACTTACTAAGCATTATGATATCTATATGTATATATATATATATATATATATATATATATATATATATATATATATATATATATATATATATATATTTTCTAATTTTTATTATTTTATAAAATATGGTTTAGTCAAGGGAACCATATGAATAAAAACCTGATTACTGATTATTATCAACAAACAGAACTGGTGACACATTGTTCTTTTACTTTATATTTCATGTACAGAATATTTCCAGATAATACAGTCATTCTAGCATTTTTATTCTTGACGAAACCTTAATGGTTTCATTAAACATTCCTATATTTCCTAGCAAAATATAAAGGGAATCTGAAATAATAAGTTTCCGTTTACATAATCGGTTTTTTTTTTCAGATTTAGTTAAATTAGCCAAACTATACCTTCGCATTAAACGGAAAGTAAAAATTACGTTGTTATTCTAATGAACTTAACTCGTTAATCGTCAAGTCATTTTACATTCCCTCCATTAAACATTTTGTTGTCTGCTTTCACATATATTCAATTAACTGAATTATAAAGCCAATTATTCTATTGTATATTAGTCCACTAAGTCCAATTGTCATTTCACTACGCTTATCAGGTGGAGAAACTCCAGTTTTAATTACTTCAATTTGTAGTTTTATTTTCGATGGCAATCGACGTGAAGTTTTCTTAATTGTTTTCTCCTGA
>NC_061090.1:34906175-34926175 GCF_015104395.2 Macrobrachium nipponense | reverse complement strand
CAATAAAGAAAATTCTCTTTTATATAATTTTTTTTTTTTTGAAATATATTTGTTTTTATTTCCTGTAGATGTGCTGGCATAAAATAAAGCATCAAGAGTACGTCTAAAGTTACAATGGTCCTCTTTTAAAATGTTTACATTTTCGAAATCTTAAAATGGGCTGATGTAACTAACACACTCTTTGAAAAATATGAAATTATTGTCAAAATAAACAGTAATTAAATTAAGACATAAGAAACCTACTTTAAAAAAAAACATATATATTTTTAAGAAGTAAGAGACAGAAAACAATACAAAGGCGAAAGAACTCGTCACGCAGGTATCATAAACAAGCTCCCGTGAAAAAGCTCTTCTGAAATTGCACCGAGTGGATATGAAACCTGAGAAGCGATTGCACATGATTTACGAATACGTTCTCTGCACTTACGAAATGAACCCTAGATTACGTATCTCTCTCTCTCTCTCTCTCTCTCTCTCTCTCTCTCTCTCTCTCTCTCTCTCTCTGTATGTGTGTGTATTAGACGGGTCAAAGATTTATGTTGTTTTTGGAATATAAACTCAATTATACATTATATATACATATATATCTCTAAGTATATTGTATATTTGCATATGAATTTTTATCACGTCACCGTTTTTCATATATATATGGATCAAGCTAGTAATGTCCTAAAATATCCAATTCGCTCTATATTGGAATTAATATATTTTCATACATGTTAACCGTAAGGGAATTTCTTAGTTGACAATTTCGTACTCTTGTGGATTCGAACCAGCGGACAGAGGAGAAATGAGGACGTCACTGAAGTCTGATATCTCCTCTGTCCGATGGTTCGAAACCACGAGACGACGAAATTATTGACTAAAAAAATCCCCTTCTTTTAACGTATACGAAATATATTAATTTCGAGGTAGAGCGAATTTTGCAGTCACCCCAGCAATGTGATAACATTTCGCTGAGTTAATGGTTCAGAACATTCGGAAAACACTGAGCAATTTCGCCTGCAATGGCTCCACCGAATACTCAATTGGAAGCTTGATAGCTCACGGGATATTCTTTAATAGATACTTGATCCATTTTCTGCAGTTAATCACTAATGGCCTCTCGTTTTGAGCAATTCAAGTCGCTCCTTTTCCAGAGGAAAGGAATGCACGAATGTGATGGCTGAATTTCAAATGAAAGAAAGTTTATTATTGGATTTTCTTAGGGTAAGTCCTTTATTATTATTATTATTATTATTATTATTTAGTAGACGGAACCTATTAATATGGAACAAATCCACCTAAAGGGCCGTAGACTTGTAATTCAAGCTTTCATTTAATATTAAGTTGTTCATTAGAAAGCACTAAGAAAAAAATAAAGGTTAATACAGAAAGAACAGATCACAATAAAATTAATGAGTGAAAAATAAATTAATAAATGGATAAATAAATTCTTAAGCTTGTGTAAGGAAAACACCAAATTATATAATAATTTTGAGAAATATATAATATATAATAATATATATAATATAGTATATATATATATATATATATATATATATATATATATATATATATATATATATATATATTATATATATATATATATATATAATATATATATATACATATATAACATATAATGTTACGTAGTCCCCAAACTGGGGGGAGCGAGCCATCATGGAAAGTTAAAGACAATACGACGTGTGAACTTCACCCTATTAAATATGTGAGAGTGCAGGATATTCCCGAATCTTAATCAGAAGAAGCAGATAAAAGAAGAGTTTTGACTAGGCCATATAAATAAAGTAATGAGGGACACTTTACAGTTAACTGACACAAAAGTTCTTTTTTATCTTTAAGAATTTGTTTGATATTGATATTATAGTTTTTTTATTACTTGGTCCAACGGATTTTTTGCATACTTTACTAGAGAATGAAATAACTTACAAAAAATCTCGCAAAAAATCCGTTGGACCAAGTAATAAAAAACTTCAATATCAATATCAAACAAATTCTTAAGATAAAAAAGAACTTTTGTGTCAGTTAACTGTAAAGTGTCCCCTCATTACCTTATTTATATGGCCTAGTCAAAACTCATAAGGAAAACAAACCTATGCGCCCAATTCTTAGTACTGTAGGATCAATTGCTATAAACTATCTAAATATTTTACTAAACTGTTATCCCGGCTACTAGGAACTGTATTTAATTCACACATCCGGAATTCTCTTGATCTTGTGGAAAAAATAAATAACATTGTACTAAACCCTAGCGATATTTTTGTCAGTTTTGATGTATGTTCTTTGTATACAAAAGTCCCTATTGACTCTGTGCTAGAATATTTAAGTAATGAACTTGTACTGCATGAATTGCCTATGTCCGTTAGTCACATAATTTCCTTAATTAGTTATGTATTTGTGATTGCAGATTTATTTTTATGGAGAATATTAACCAACAAATATTTGGTATGGCCATGGGTAACCTTTATCACCTCGTCCTTTCAAACTTATTTATGGAATTTTTTGAGAGACAACACCTCCCGATATCACACTTATCCCTTAAAATGGTACCGATATGTCGATGATATCTTAGTAGTCTTACCTGGTGGTATCGATGAAATGATTTACTGTCTAAATTGATAATTTAGTGCCATCCATAAAATTCACTGTTGAAATTGAAAATAACAATGTCATCCCTTTCCTAGATGTATTAATACATAGAGAATCTTTCTAATGCAAATTCAGTATTTATAGAAAACCCCACAAATAATTTAACATATGTACATTTTTTATTCTGGCCACATCTTAATATTAAAATTTCAATTTGTTCTTCTATGTTCCTACGCACTGTGCGTATCACGAGTCCACAATATCTGGACCAAGAATGGAATACATAATAAAGATAGGAAACGATCTCTGCTACCCCCTCATTAATTGATTTATTTTATCAAAGAGCTCATAAAAAGTTTATAATGTTGCTATTAATGAAAAAGAAAATGCCTAAAAATGTACTTAGCTTACCTTATTTTCGTGGATTTGAACCATAAATCAATATTTAAATCGTTTAATGTTAATGTAGTGTTCTCTTATAACAATACCATTAAAGATATGCTAATTAAGAATAGTCCCGTAACAAATAACAACATCATTTACAAAATTCCTTGTAAGGATTGCCCATCGTTTTACGTTTGGTCAGTCTAGTAAAATTTATGTGTTCGGATAAGCAGCATATGTATTCAGTTAGAACAGCCCAAGACTTCAAATGCACTGTTTGGCTACATCTGAGTGAAAATCTCATTGTATTAATTGGGTGCTACCTCGGTAATGCTAGATCTAATGATTATGTTTAAAGAAATTTACTGGAATCGGCAATTATACAAATCACTAATAAAAACAACCTAAATCTTAGTCTGGGAATGTACCATTTTGGACCCATATATTTGTTAAGATGTTTATGAAGGACCTCAAAATAAATTGAACAACTAATAAATTAGTCCACATGTATATAGTTATTATTTCTCTGTCTCTCTCTGTCTGTCTCTCTCTCTCTCTCTCTCTCTCTCTCTCTCTCTCTCTCTCTCTCTCTCTTGTCATTCTCTCTCTGTCTCTGTCTCTGTCTCTCTCTCTCTCTCTCTCTCTCTCTCTCTCTCTCTCTCTCTCTGGTTCGATATTCTCTCTCTCTTCTTCGCTCGATATATATATATTTATATTTTCTTTCTTCTTTCATTAATAATAATTTTTGTTGGGAAAATTTGTGTAAAAATTCATGATATTAAATTGTATATACTCCCGTGTTGTTTCAAGATGTACTGTTTTCTGGAAGAATCACTTGTTTACTGCGGGTATCCTTGAAGGTGTGGCTAGCCTATGGCGACTCCTCCTCTCTGTAGAGTGAAAAATCGCCCTTATGGCTAATCTGGTAGTGGTCAGTTTGTATATTAAGCCTTCTTTTGACTATGGTGTTCTTTGTAAAATCAGTTTGCCTCAGTAAAGGGTCCGAATAGGACCGAAAGTACTCGGCAATCTCGCTTTTTCAGTTTTTCCTTCGTGGCAAAAAAACCTTTATATATATATATATATATATATATATATATATATATAATATATATATATATATATATATATATATATATCTATATATATATATATATATGTGTGTGTGTGTGTGTGTGTGTGTGTGTGTGTGTATGTGTGTGTGTGTGTGTTTGTGTGTGTTTGTGGTGTGTGCATATATCCCCCGGTCTTAAGAGCTATTATATTATTTTGATTTATATGAAATCTAATTCATGGCTCATCTCTCAAAATAGGATAGCAGAAGAAGAAGAAGAAGAAGAAGAAGAAGAAGACGAGGAAGAGGGCTTCTGTTGGTTACTGGAAACATGAGGTAATTAGATTCGCTGATTCTCAAATCCAATTCATTTCGTACATTAGAAAGGAGACTACGTAATTTGATTTCGGGAATTCAAAAAACTATGTCCAAAACGGCCAATTCATCTCCAGCAAATTTCTTAACTAGACTTAAAGTTTTGGGGAAAAAGTTACATAATCGTGGAACTTCATCGATTTTTTTAAAAGAGTTTAAATTAAAACGATTAAAACGATCGGTTCTTTAGAGAAAAGACATCCCGAAAAATTTCGTTTTTAATTTTAATTTTGTAACCAACCGATAATATATGACAAATTTGCTAAGAGATTGAGGAACACGTTCTTTAAAGGGATAAAAAAAAATAAGTAATTTAACTAGATGACACTTTAGAGGCATTAAAACTCTTAATTAAGTCCAAGATATCAATTAAAACTAACAGAGGCGATAAAGATAAAAGTTGCTTAATGAATAGACAAAATGAAAACTTATTTAACAAAAAAGTTGTCTATGAATATAAGTTGCTATCAAGAGAAGACATGAGTATAGAGAAAAAGGATACGAGAGAGAGAGAGAGAGAGAGAGATAAAGAAACTCATTGTTTTTTAATGTTCCCCGAAAATATACCACAAAGGAGAACCACATTCGCAGAAAGAAAGAAAAAAAGTAAAGTAAAAACATTAGAAAAGAAAAAAAATCTTCCCTTTATATCTTTCTACTACAGCCTCATCTCCCTCATGAAATATGAATCTATCTCTCTCAATGGACGGCAGAGGATACATGAAAAGTTAATAATTTGCAATAAAAAGCCGAATAAACCATCCAGCTCTCTCGTGTCGAGTGAAAGAGACAAAACTTAATGGAAGAAGAAGGAGAGGAACTCTGGGATGGACAAGGCAAGTGATAGTTATTCACGTTTATTTTTTTTTTTACGCTTGTTTTTTACTTGTTTATTAGGGCTGGTTTATTTGTAGGTTAAGATGATGATGATAATAATAATAATAATAATAATAATAATAATAATAATAATAATAATAATAATAATGATAATATAATAATAATAATAATAATAATAATAATAATAATAATAATAATAATAATAATAATAATAATAATAATAATAATTCTGTGGAACATGTGGTAACATTTAGTGAATGATTTTATTGTATTTATTATCCATTCTTATTTTTTTTTTCTCTTTTGTCTCGATAATAATAATAATAATAATAATAATAATAATAATAATAATAATAATAATAATAATAATAATAATAATAATAATAATAATAATAATAATAATAATATGAATAGTGTTTTAAAAAGATCTCCGGTCCAGGTCAAGCAGGGGTCGTCGTCAGCATTTATAATTTTTTTAAAAAACTCCCAGTATGAATATTGGCCAGTTACTCAGAAACATCGTTGAGACGGAGAAGCGAATTGTAAGAAAATAGAAAAAAAAATATATAAATCAACTAGCCTAATTCTTCCATTCTTTAACAACATTTGCCTAAAATAATAATAATAATAATAATAATAATAATAATAATAATAATAATAATAATAATAATAATAATAATAATAATAATACACGAAAGGAAGGAGGGAGAGGACTACTAAGTATAGAGGACTGGCGTAAACATCGAGAACAGAGCACTGGGGCAATATCTGAAAACCAGTGAAGACGAGTGGCTAAAGAGTGCATGGAAGAAGGGGGACTAATAAAAGTAGACGAAGACCCAGAATATACAGAGACAGGAGAAAGACACAGACAGAACAGAGGACTGGCACAACAAACCAATGCACGGACAATACATGAGACAGACTAAAGAACTAGCCAGCGATGACAATTGGCAATGGCTACAGAGGGGAGAGCTAAAGAAGGAAACTGAAGGAATGATAACAGCGGCACAAGATCAGGCCCTAAGAACCAGGTATGTTCAAAGAACGGTAGACGGAAATAACATCTCTCCCATATGTAAGAAGTGCAATACGAAAAAATGAAAGACCATAAACCACATAGCAAGTGAATGCCCGGCACTGCACAGAACCAGTACAAAAAAGAGGCATGATTCAGTAGCAAAAGCCCTCCACTGGAGCTTGTGCAAGAAACACCAGCTACCTTGCAGTAATAAGTGGTACGAGCACAACCTAAAGGAGTGATAGAAAACGATCAGGCAAAGATCCTCTGGGACTATGGTATCAGAACGGATAGGGTGATACGTGCAAACAGACCAGACGTGACGCTGATTGACAAAGTCAAGAAGAAAGTATCAATCATTGATGTCGCAATACCATGGGACACCAGAGTTGAAGAGAAAGAGAGGGAAAAAAATGGATAAGTATCAAGATCTGAAAATAGAAATAAGAAGGATATGGGATATGCCATGCCCATAATCGTACCCATAATCATAGGAGCACGAGGCACGATCCCAAGATCCCTGAAAAGGAATCTAGAAAAACTAGAGGCTGAAGTAGCTCCAGGACTCATGCAGAAGAGTGTGAACCTAGAAACGGCACACATAGTAAGAAAAGTGATGGACTCCTAAGGAGGCAGGATGCACCCGAAACCCCACACTATAAATACCACCCAGTCGAATTGGAGGACTGTGATAGAGCCAAAAAAAAAATAAATAAATAATAATAATATTTGGCGCGTGACAGAGTGGGGTTAGGCAGAATTGACTGGTTAAGCAACATTGGAGCTGGTCAGTCGTTGGATGGGTGACCGCTCTCCTCGGCGTTGATTCCTTGGGAAAGTATCTTTACCATAATTTCCCTCGGTCTGCTCAGCTGTTAATGAGTACCTATCCTGATGGGGTAGGGTCCAGCTATGGGTTTAAATAGCAAAACTCAGCAATGATGGAAATAAATGAAGGAATAAACGACAACGACGTAAATGGAACCTCTGTCAACAGAGGAGCTTCGTCCGGCAGCCAGGTATTCAGCCCAATTGAAGGGGAATACGGTCAGGTACTTGGTTGTCGTCATCTTGCAACTGACCACCACAATGACAGTAACCAACAACCAGAGCCTGGAGCTACAGAAGCAAACAAGAGGAAGAAATGGACATGAGAAGAAAAGAAGGAAATATGGAGATGCTACATCAGAAGCAACCCGATGGAGAGAGGATATAGAAGAAGGTTGGTCAACATCTGGAATGCGAGGAATACCCCCTAAACAGAGCAGAGGCTGGCAGACCAAGTAAGGAACATAAAGAAAAAGAACTGGCTCTCCCCAACAGCATGAGAGTAATTGGAAAGGGAAATGTCACACAGAAGACGACAGGGATGTTGAGCTATCAAACAACGGCATGCGAAGAAACACCGACAAAGTAACAGACAGGACGGAATGGGTAGAAAAGATCAGACAATGGATGAAGCCAGATACAGAGAGAACATTGATCCCCTCCATGAAAGTATACAACACCAAGAAATTAAGGGAGAAAACAAGTGTGGTCAATGAAATAATGAGACTAATACACACCACCAATATCACAGAAAAAAAAATAACTTGACATATGCAGAAGCAAAATTAGTAGCAGAACTGATGGGGATACGAACACCAACACCACCAGCACAACCCACCCAACAGCACCAAAAAAGCCTTAAAGAAAATCATGGTGATGAGATCTGACTTGAGTAAACTGAAAGAGATGGCAGAATAAAGGCTAAGAAGCAAGAAAACAAGGGAGGAACTGAACAAGAAATACAAAGTACAGGAGAAGGGACTAAACAACACAATAGAAGATGTAAAACTGAGGCTTAGGGCCAAAGCACATATGATCCAACGATACATGAACAGGAATAAGGGATACCAACAGAACAAACTATTCAGAACCAACCAGAAAAGGCTATACAGCCAACTAAGAGGGGAAGAACCACCAAGAAATTCCTGAAGCCGAACCAAGAAAGAGACTCTGGGAAAACATCTGGAGCAATCCGGTATCACACAATAAACATGCAACATGGCTCCAGGAAGTCAAGACTGAAGAAACAGGGAGAATAAAACAAAGATTCACTGAAATCACGACAGACACAGTCAGACACCAACTAAAGAAAATGCTCAACTGGAAAGCCCCAGGTCCCGATGAAGTCCATGGATACTGGCTCCAAAACTTCAAGGCCCTGCACCCAAGTATAACAGAACAAATCACCATGCGCCAAAATGGATGACTACAGGACTCACTGTCCCCACTACTCTTCGTAGTAGCCATGATTCCCATGACAAAAGTACTGCAGAAGATGGATACTGGCACCAACTCAAGAAAAGAGGCAACAGAATTAACCATCTGATGTTTATGGATGACATCAAGCTGTATGGTAAGAGCATCAAGGAAATAGATACCCAAATACGCACGCTATAAGGATTGTATCTGGGGACATCAGGATGGAGTTTGGAATCGAAAAATGCGCCTTAGTCAACAAACTAAGGGGCAAAGTAACAAGGACTGAAGGGATAAAGCTACCAGATGGGAACAACATCAAACCATAGATGAGACGGGATACAAATCCCTAGGAATAATGGAAGGAGGGAATATAAAACATCAAGAGATGAAGGACACGATCAGGAAAGAATATATGCAGAGACTTAAGGCAATACTCATGTCAAAACTCAACGCCAGAAATATGATAAAAGCCATAAACACATGGGCAGTGCCAGTAATCAGATACAGCACAGGAATAGTGGAATGGAGGAAGGCAGAACTTCGCATCGTAGACCAGAAAATGAGGAAACATATGACAATACACAAAGCACTACACCCAAGAGCAAATGCGGACAGAATATACATAACATGAAAGGAAGGAGGGAGAGGACTACTAAGCATAGAGGACTGCATCACCATCGAGAACAGAGCACTGGGGCAATATATGTAGACCAGTGAAGACGAGTGGTTCAAGAGTGCATGGGAAGAAGGACTGATAAAAGTAGACCAAGACCCAGAAATATACAGAGACAGGAGAAAGACAAGCAGAACAGAGGAATGTCATAACAAACCAATGCACGGACAATACATGAGACAGACTTAAAAACTAGCCAGCGATGACACGTGGCAATGGCTACTGAGGGGAGAGCTCAAGAAGGAAACTGAAGGAATGATAACGGCGGCACAAGATCAGGCCCTAAGAACCAGATATGTCCAAAGAACGATAGATGGAAATAACATCTCTCCCATATGTAGAAATTGTAATACGAAAAATGAAACCATAAACCACATAGCAAGCGAATGTCCGGCACTTGCACAGAACCAGTACAAAAAGAGGCATGATTCAGTGGCAAAAGCCCTCCACTGGAGCCTATGCAAGAAACACCAGCTACCTTGCAGTAATAAGTGGTACGAACACCAACCTGAGGGAGTGATAGAAAACAATCAGCAAAAGATCTTCTGGGACTATGGTATCAGAAAATATAGGGTGATACGTGGAAATAGACCAGACATGACGTTGATTGACAAAGTCAAGAAGAAAGTATCACTCATTGATGTCGCAATACCATGGGGCACCAGAGTTGAAGAGAAATAAAGGAAAAAATGGATAAGTATCAATACCTGAAAATAGAAATAAGAAGGATATGGGATATGCCAGTGGAAATTGTACCCATAATCATAGGAACACTTGGCACGATCCCAAGATCCCTGAAAAGGAATCTGGAAAAACTAGAGGCGGAAGTAGTTCCAGGACTCATGTAGAAGAGTGTGATCCTAGAAACGGCGCACATAGTAAGAAAAGTGATAGACTCCTAAGGAGGCAGGATGCAACTCGCAACCCCACACTATAAATACCTGCCAGTCGAATTAGAGGACTGTGATAGAGCAAAAAAAAAAAAAAAAAAAAAAAAAAAAAAAAAGTGGAGTGCAAAAGCATTTTTGACTGAAAATGTATTTTGAGAAAGTTAATTAGTAAATTCAGAGCTAATCCCACGATATATTGTTTTATATCTTCCTCTTCTATTTTAACATACTCTGCTCTGAGTTCACTTCGCCCCTGTCTATCCCAAAGGCCTTTTTTGTGTCGAGGAGAATCATTCCCTTCTCATGCAAATGAGTCCGAAGCGATCGGTTTCCCCATTAACCGAACGAAATATTATGCCCAGCCGAAGTCGTTTTCACGGAAACGAACATTAAAACCAACACATAAAACTGATGTAAGATCAGGACGGGATGTTTTAAAGTACAGTAGTCCGTTCGCGTGTCAATGGCTTTATTGGGACTTTATTTTGACTTGATCATCGTGACTTGCTTCATACTTTATCGTGGTCTTATTAGGATTTCATCGCGACTTTATTTGAAGTTTATCATTGTGAATTGATTAAGACTTTTCAGGATATAATCGTAAATTCACTCCAACATTATCGTGACTATATTTTGGGCTTTATTCTGTTTCTTTAACTTTATCATGACTTTATAAGATTTAGAGTGAGGTTTTAACGTGACTTTATTAGGAGGTTCGGGTGAATTCATTATGACGTTATCTAGACTTTATCAGACCTTATTCTAGCTTTTTGGGGACATTTTTAGCCTTTTAGAGTAAATTTATAACTTTATTGTGAATTTATGAAGACTTTATTAGGGCTTCATTCAGTGTTTTGAGTGAATTTATCAGGACTTTATCGCGACTTTATTAGAACTTTAATGCAACTTTATTCGGACTTTACCGTGAATTTATTATGACTTTATCCAGCAATGAATTAACCAATTAACAACCGATTGGCCATAATCACTATGATTGGATTCAAATCTGTTTGTTTCAAAAAGTTATCATAGAGATAATTATCAAATCATGATTGATTATAAATGAAATCAGAATAAACAAAGTTGTATATATATAATATATATATATATATATATATATATATATATATATATATATATATATATATATATATATATATATATACTTACAAACATATAGCCAATAAATATACAATCTTTTTAGTGTCCAACAGGTAAAACAAATAACCAGAGAATATAGGTGTGAACAGCTACATCACAAGATATATCTTCCAACGTTCACTATGAATGAAACGAAACCAAACGATTGTCGAACACTGCCATCAGCGAACGTTTTTATGCTTTAATCTATGCAAACGTTTTTATGGTCTGTTCATATGCGATGTCATGAACATTTCCGATCATGTTATGCTGTTCAGGATATGTACTGAATTTCAGCGCAGTTTGATATTGCGGCATTCAAATCATTGCTGATTGCTTAGTGAACCATCACGATACAAGCGAATACTCTCTCTCTCTCTCTCTCTCTCTCTCTCTCTCTCTCTCTCTCTCTCGTTAATTTACTAATATTATGGTCCCTCTTTCATTCTCTTCATACGATCAAGAAAAGCATATACAAATTCATTATTATTTTTTTTTTATTCTCATTAAGTCGTTTGGGTTCTCTCTCTCTCTCTCTCTCTCTCTCTCTCTCTCTCTCTCTCTCTCTCTCTCTCTCTCTAACAACTTTCCACTGTCCACTGCCCTACTTTTGTTCACACAGATTTTGAAATACTTTTCGTATTTCAAAACTTATCAGAAAAAAAAAACACTCACACTAGCAAATATAACAAGAGCGCAAATTACTCTCCTTTGTTTGTTTTCTTTAAATCTTGGTGACTCTCATGTGGTTGGAACGTTAAAAAACGAAAAAAAAATAGAAATGAACTGCTCTGGCGTTTGCGAAAGTAGGGTATGCGTTGCAGTATTTTTTCCCCAGGGGGGAATAATAACGCTAAAATTGCTGTATACAGCGTTCAGAAGCAAGTGTCTGAAGTTTGTGGTCATTTAGGTATCTGAAATTTAAAAGGTATTGTTGGACACGTACGCCTTTGCAAGAAGATGCGAGCTGCGCTTCAGGCACGCTAAGAAAAGAGGGATAATTGTAATCATAATACTAACGTGTAATCACTGTTATATTAATAATAAAAATGATATAATTAAGGAATACGCTTTTCTGTATAAAGAAGGTGATGATTAGCATGCTAAAGATGAAAAAGCGGATTGTTCGAACCATAAAACTAACGCTTAATAACTTTTATATTAACCATAAAAAAGATATTAAATAATTAAGAATAAGCATTTCTGTACACAGAATGTGATATAATTAGAATACTAAAGATATATTGATAAGGGTGTTCTGTTTACAATTTACAGTTACAAACGTTTTTAAGATACTGAGCTTTTTAAAACTGGTCAAAATTTGAGTAACATCTTACCCTTAAGAAAGAAAAATAATATTTTCATTATGGTTTCCTACTAAACGTCTCTTCCAAATACTGTTAAAGGAATCAATCTAATATAGTTTATTGCAAAAAAGCAATACGTTAAAAAGGGTCGGTGTGTAAATTGACTATTATTATTTTTTTTTCTTTTTTGCTCCTTAGGAGTCCATCACTTTTCTTACTATGTGCGCCGTTTCTAGGATCACACTCTTCTGCATGAGTCCTGGAACTACTTCCGCCTCTAGTTTTTCCAGATTCCTTTTTAGGGATCTTGGATCGTGCCTAGTGTTCCTATGATTATGGGTAAAATTTCCACTGGCATCCATATCCCATTCCTTCTTATTTCTATTTTCAGGTCTTGATACTTATCCATTTTTCCCTTAATTTCTCTTCAACTCTGGTGTCCCATGGTATTGCGACATCAATGAGTGATACTTTCTTCTTGATTTTGTCAATCAACGTCACGTCTGGTCTGTTTGCACTATCACCCTATCTGTTCTGATACCATAGTCCCAGAGGATCTTTGCGTGATCGTTTTCTATCACTCCTTCAGGTTGGTTTTCGTACCACTTATTAGTGCAAGGTAGCTGGTGTTTCTTGCACAGGCTCCAGTGGAGGGCTTTTGCTACTGAATCATGCCTCTTTTTGTACTTGTTCTGTGCAAGTGCCGGACATTCACTTGTTATGTGGTTTATGGTTTAATTTTTCGTATTGCACTTCCTACATATGGGAGAGATGTTATTTTTATCTATCGTTCTTTGGAGATATCTGGTTCTTAGGGCCTGATCTTGTGCCGCTGTTATCATTCCTTCAGTTTCCTTCTTGAGCTCTCCCCTCAGTAGCCATTGCCACGTGTCATCGCTGGCTAGTTCTTTAGTCTGTCTCATGTATTGTCCGTGCATTGGTTTGTATGCCATTCCTCTGTTCTGCTTGTCTTTCACCTGTCTCTGTATATTTCTGGGTCTTCGTCTACTTTTATCAGTCCTTCTTCCCGTGCACTCTTTAGCCACTCGTCTTCACTGGTTTTCATATATTGGCCCAGTGCTCTGTTCTCGATGTTGACACAGTCCTCTATGCTTAGTAGTCCTCTCCCTCCTTCCTTTCGTGTTATATATATTCTGTCCGTATTTGCTCTTGGGTGTAGTGCTTTGCATATTTTCATATGTTTCCTCGTTTTCTGGTCTATACTGCGAAGTTCTGCCTTCGTCCATTCCACTATTCATGCGCTGTATCTGATTACTGGCACTGCCCATGGTGGTTTATGGCTTTTATCTAATTTCCGGCGTTGAGTTTTGACTTGAGTATCGCCTTGAGTCTCTGCATATATTCTTTCCTGCTCGTGTTCTTCATCTCTTCATGTTTTATATCCCCTCCTTCTATTATTCCCAGGTAATTGTATCCCGTCTCATCTATATGTTTGATGTTGTTCCCATCTGGTATCTTTATCCCTTCAGTCCTCGTTACTTTGCCCTTTTGTATGTTAACTAAGGCACATTTTTCTATTCCAAACTACATCCTGATGTCCTTAGATACAATCCTTACAGTCTGGATTAAGGTATCTATTTCCTTGATGCTCTTACCATACAGCTTGATGTCGTCCATGAACATCAGACGGTTAATTCTGTTGCCTTTTTTCTTGAGTTGGTACCCAGCATCCATCTTCTGCAGTACTTTTGTCATGGAAATCATGGCCACTACGAAGAGTAGTGGGGACAGTGAGTCGCCCTGGAAGATCCCTTTTCTGATATTAACCTCTGCTATTCTTATTCTAGAGCTTGTAAGTATTGTATATCATTTGCGCATTGTATTTTTGAGGATGCTGATGGTGTTTTCCTCTGCTCCATATATTTTCAAGCATTCTATTAGCCATGTGTGTGGTACCATGTGGAATACTTTCTTATAGTCTATCCATGCCATGCTTAGGTTGGTTTTCCTTCTCTTACTGCTCTTCATTACCATTTTGTCTATCAGGAGCTAGTCTTTTGTGCCCCTACACTTCCTTCTGCAGCCTTTCTGTTGGCGGGGGATGGTGTTTGTATCCTCTAGGTAGTTGTATAGCCTTTCGCTGATGATACCTGTTGGTAACTTCCACATTATTGGTAGGCAGGTGATAGGCCTGTAGTTACTGGCTATATTTCCCTTACTCTTGTCTTTCTGGACTAAGGATGTTCTTCCTGTGGTCATCCATTTGGTCGCATGGTGATTTGTGATACAATGCTGGAGTTGTTCTACTATTCTTGGGTGTAGGGCCTGGAAGTTTTTGAGCCAGTATTCATGGACTTCATCGGGACCTGGGGCTTTCCAGTTTGGTATTTTCTTTAGTTGGTGTCTGACTGTGTCTGTCGTGATGTCAGTGAATCTTTGTTTTATTCTCCCTGTTTCTTCAGCCTTGACTTCCTAGAGCCATGTTGCATGTTTGTTGTGTGATACCGGATAGCTCCAGATGTTTTCCCAGAGTCTCTTACCTGGTTCGGCTTCAGGAATTTCTTGGTGGTTGTCTTCCCCTCTTAGTTGGCTGTATAGCCTATTCTGGTTGGTTTCGAATACTTTGTTCTGTTGGTATCAGTTCAGTTCCTCCCTTATTTTCTTGCTTCTTAGGCTTTTTTCTTCCATCTCTTTCAATTTACTCAAGTCAGATCTCATCACCATGATTTGCTTTTCCAGGCGCCTTTTCCAAGGCGGTTGCTGTTGGGTTGGTTGTGCTGGTGGTGTTGGTGTTCGTATCCCAATCAGTTCTGCTTCTAATCTTGCTCCTGCATATGTCAAGTTATTTGTTTCTGTGATATTGGTGGTGTGTTCTAGTCTAATTATTTCGTTGACCTCGCTTGTTTTGTCTCTTAATTTCTTGGTGTTGTAGGCTTTCATGGAGGGGATCTTTCTTCTCTCTGTATCTGGCTTCATCCATTGTCTGATCTTTTCTACCCATTCCTTCCTGTATGTTACTTCGTCGGTGTTTCTTCGTATGTCGTTGTTTCTTCGTATGTCGTTGTTTGACACCTCATCATCCCTGTCGTCTTCTGTGGCATCGTCTCTCAGTTCGTCTTTTTGTAATTCGTTGCCGTGTGTCATTTCCCTTTCCAATTCCTCTCTTTCTGTTGGGGAGAACCAGTTCTTTTTCTTTATGTTCCTTACTTTGTCAGATTCCTCTCATTCCAGGTGTTGACCAACCTTTTTCTATATCCTCTCTCTGTCGGGTTGCTTTTGATGTAGCATCTCCATATTTCCTTATTTTCTTCTCTTGTCCATGGTTTGCTTCTGTAGCTCCAGTCTCTTGTTGTTGATTACTGTCGTTGTGGTGGTCAGTTGCTGGATGACGACCTCCAAGTACCTGATCGTCTTCCCCTTCAATTGGGCTGAATACCTGGCTGCCGGACGAAGCTCCTCTGTTGCCAAAGGTTCCATTTACGTCGTTGTCGTTTAATCCTTCATTTTTTTTCCATCATTGCTGAGGTTAAATAAACCATAGCTGGAGACCCTACCCCATCAGGAATAGGTACTCATATACAGCTGAGTAGACTGAGGAAATTATGGTAAAGATCCTTTCCCAAGGAATCAACGTCGAGGAGAGCAGTCACCCATCCAACGACTGACCAGCCCCAATGTTGTTTAACCCACTCTGCCACGGCGCCACATATTATTATTATTATTATTATTATTATTATTATTATTATTTCTATTATCTATATATATATATATATATATATATATATATATATATATAGATATATATGATATATGTATATATATATATATATATATATATATATATATATATATATATATATATATATATATAATATATATATATATATATATATATATATATATATATATATATATATATATATATATATATATTATATATATATATATATATATTTATCTGTTGTGTGTATATATATATATATATATATATATATATATATATATATATATATATATATATATATATATATATATATATATATATATATTCTTTTTTTTTTTGCTCTATCACAGTCCTCTAATTCGACTGGCAGGTATTTATAGTGTGGGGTTGCGAGTTGCATCCTGCCTCCTTAGGAGTCCATCACTTTTCTTACTATGTGCGCCGTTTCTAGGATCACACTCTTCTGCATGAGTCCTGGAGCTACTTCAGCCTCTAGTTTTTCTAGATTCCTTTTCAGGTGATCTTGGGATCGTGCCTAGTGTTCCTATGATTATGGGTACAATTTCCACTGGCATATCCCATATCCTCTTCTTTCTATTTTCAGATCTTGATACTTATCCATCCTTTTTCCCTCTCTTTCTCTTCAACTCTGGTGTCCCATGGTATTGCGACATCAATGAGTGATACTTTCTTCTTGATTTTGACAATCAGCGTCACGTCTGGTCTATTTCCACGTATCACCCTATCCGTTCTGATACCATAGTCCCAGATGATCTTTGCCTGAATCGTTTTCTATCACTCCCTCAGGTGGTGCTCGTATCACTTCCTACTACAAGGTAGCTGATGTTTCTTGCACAGGCTCCAGTGGAGGGCTTTTGTGCCACTAAATCATGCCTCTTTTTGTACTGGTTCAAGTGCAAGTGCAAGTGCCGGGCATTCACTTGCTATGTGGTTTATGGTTTCATTTTTCGTATTGCACTTCCTACTATGGGAGAGATGTTATTTCCGTCTATCGTTCTTTGAACATATTTAGTTCTTAGGGCCTGATCTTGTGCCGCTTTTATCATTCCTTCAGTTTTCCTTCTTGAGTTCTCCCCTCTGTAGCCATTATTATTATTATTATTATAGTTTTTATTATTTTATTAATTTTTATTATTATTATTATTATTATTATTATTATTATTATTATTATTATTATTATTATTATTATTATTATTATTATTATATTATTATTATTATTATTATTCAATGGTACATTTGAACTGTGAATACCAATGACCAAACAATGACAGAATTAAAGAATGATAAAAACCTTCTAATTCCTACTTGAATTAAAAAGATCTGTTTGTATACAAAGAAAAAACATGATACTTAATAATATCCGAAGTCATAGCGTTATGGGAGAGAGAGAGAGAGAGGAGGGAGTTACCCAGAAGGAGTAGCTAACGTTAGATGTCTTTAGTTTTCAAGCTTACCTTCGTTTCTAATTGGGAAAACATGACAATAATCTTAATTAAAAAAAAAAATGCCGAAATATGAATTAACTTCACAGGCTCAGATATTACCAATTGTATTTGCCAAAATATATCATATTAAGTTATACATATATTTTGTATTTTGGTAAAGTTCTAGATCAATACGAGAGAATATCGAGGTATACCTCTTTTTCAAGCGTAATTTATGAAATTGATCAACATCCTGGTTTTTTTTGGGGGGTGGGGGGGAGCTAAAAGGACAGCAATTCCAGTGAATATTTAGGAGTATCATTCTTTTACTTGATGGAATCAAGGCTCAACGGGGCCATAGACCTTTTATATACCTCAAATGTCAGGTCATTTACATTTACAATAGTGGCTCCCCCCCCCATCCCCCATTTCACCATCACCCAACCACGAACTAGAAAAAAAGAGAAAATTCAAATAAAAAGCGGAATTGATAGCTCGGTCGTTAAAAAATCAATGAACGTTTGACTCATATATATTATATATATATATATATATATATATATATATATAGATATATATATATATATATATATATATATATATATATATATATATATATATAAATATATATATATATATATATATATACGTATATATATATACATACATATATATATATATATATACTATATATATATATATATATATATATTATATATATATATATATATATATATATATATATATATATATATATATATATATATACTATACATATACATACATACATACACACAAACACACACACACACACATATATATATATATATATATATAATATATATATATATATATATATATATATATATATATAATATTGCCTGCCTTATGGCCAGGAATATTTCACACACCAATTCAGCACTGTATTTCTATCCGTCGTTTCCGTTTTTTTTTTTTTTTACAATATTTTTTTATTTATTTTTTTCATATTTTACAAAACTAGTATTTTTTCAAGTGACTCCAGCTTCACGAATCGTATTCTAAACCTGGTACGTATCCACCCTCGCTTCGTGTTCAGTACGAGCCCGTCGGGATGACCGTAAAAACATAAAACAAAAGACTGTCAATATCATGAAGATAATGACCCTCAAAAAATATTAGTCCTAGAGAACGACCCACGAAAAGTATTGGGGTTGTCACTATATACGAAAGATTAGAGAATTCTACCGATGATAAAAAAAAAGTCATATGATAACTATAAGAAGAGTGTTGTAAATTCACATTAATTGTGCATCTGATGTCTAGGCCAGTCCCTTACGACGCTCTTGATTGGCTGTTGATAAGCCAATCACAGGGCTGGAAACTCTCAGGCAGGATGTATGTTCCACCTCTCCTGAAGGAAAACTTTTGAAAACCGCATTCCTCAGAAGAGGTGGAACATACATCCTACCAATGTGAATCCTCTCGAGAGACGAGTTTCCAGACCTGTGATTGGCTAATCAACTGCCAATCAGGAGCGTCATAAGCGACTGGCCTAGACATCAGGTGCACGGGTGATGTGAATGTGTTATAGTTCAGTAAATTAACACCTTTATTGCCTTCGACAACAGTAAAAGACTTGTTAGGCAAACACTCCGTTCATTCCACGCAAGCATAAATTGCATAAATCCACGCGAACCCAACACTTTGCACGGCTGACATCGTAACCTTATATCATTAAGATGGAGAGGCCAATAAATTCGATCAAACCCCCACCGGTGGACACAGAAACGATTGTGAGGGGCCTGGGAGGGCGGGGGAAGGGAATGGGGGGAACATCAACATGGACCAGGTTTGATGAAAAAACTTCCCTGTGTATTTGGCAAAACGAACTCGGAGTTCAATTTGCCTCAGGCGAAAGAATAATTAATTGCTCTCTCCACAGAAAGGGGAGAATTTGACGCTTCATAAAATTATGAAATTAGTATCTGAAATCAGTAGAATTCTCGGTATCAATATTTGACCGACACGATTTCTGGGTTCGCCAGATATTGCCGGAGAGAGAGAGAGAGAGAGAGAGAGAGAGAGAGAGAGAGAGAGAGAGAGAGAGAGAGAGAGAGAGAGAACAGCTGTAGCATATATTTACATTCAGTGAGGTTTTGTTTTATTATTATTATTATTATTATTATTATTATTATTATTATTATTATTATTATTATTATTACAAAGAGGCCAATGGAAAGGGATAACTAATGCTAAGTGTTTTACTTACAACCCAAAGAAAACAAGTAGGAAGTCAAAGACAGCAGAGAGAGAGAGAGAGAGAGAGAGAGAGAGAGAGAGAGAGAACTTTGCTTTAATTTACATATGG
>NC_061090.1:34892864-34895364 GCF_015104395.2 Macrobrachium nipponense | reverse complement strand
TAATTAAATTAAAGATGACAAAACCCAAACCAATTAAAAGCCAAGTGAGAGAAAGATTTATTTTAGAGAATATGAGAGAAGAGGAGTGCTTAGTTAGATATCAAAACGAAATAAGTAGAGCTAAACAAATGCAACAGGAGAGCAATGACCAATGAAAAATGGAGACACTTTAGAATGGCTGTAGTGGTGCTGCTAATAATACAGTGCAAAAGAAAAGAGTTCGAGGTAGGAGGAAAAAACAAACTGCTTGGTGGACCCCCACACTAAAGGCCGCTGTTGCAAACAAAATGAAACTCTTCAGAAAATGGATGAAAACTTTGAATTTGGAAGATCACAATAACTATAAAGAAGCGTCGAGAGAAACGGAAAGAAAAAAAGCTCAAACAAAAAGAGAAACATGGGAAAGAATAGGAGAGATCGGAAATGATCTCCAAGGTACCAGAAAACTCATATATAGCACTGCCAAAAAACTATAGAAAGGAAGCCAACCACCCACTTATGTAATCAAAGACCCTATGGATGGGACAATTTTAACCGAACCCGAGAAATTGAATTAGGATGGAAACATCACTTTGAAACACTACTAAAACAACGGAAACAATGACCTTGAAGAGCATGTAGAATTTGATGTGGTTGGGGATGCAGAACCTGACATAACAACTGGAGTTAAAAATGCTCTCAAGAGGATGAGAAATGGTAAGGCCCTGGAGTGGATACAATACCTGCAGAGTCTCCTTAAAAACAGGGTGGGTGGAGGATGGAGTCATCTGGCTACTAGAGCTAATCGACATACTCTGGAATGGGCAAATGCCACCTGAAGACTGGAGAAGAGATCTAATATGCCCAATCTATAAGAAAGGTGACAAGACAAATTGCAGCAATTATAGAGGAATATCCCTAATGTCACATGCTTTTAAAGTATATGAAAGAATACTTGAAACTAGATTGAGAGGATATGTTGAACCAAAGCTGGGTGAATGGCAAAACGGTTTTCGACCAGGAAGAGGGACAACTGATATGATTTTCTCCCTCAAGATGATATTTGAGAAGAGCTGGGGAATGGGACAGGGATAGATATATTGCTTTTATAGATCTAGAAAAGGCTTTGATAGAGTACCAAGAATGAAAAAATATGGGTGATGCCCTAAAAGACCCTTACTATGAAATCCCTGAGAAACTTATAAGAGCAATTTATAACACTATCAAAACATCAGATCCAGAGTAAAAACAAATCAAGAGAATGAAGACTGGTTTGAAATAAAATCGGGTAGTAAGACAGGGCAGCGTCCTTTCGCCACTTCTTTTATATTGTTCTTAGATAAATGTATGAGGGAACTAGGTGAGGATGAAGCTGCAGATATGACCATCAACCTTATGTATGCAGATGACCATGCAATGATAGCCCTCAGCGCAGAATCTCTCCAAGAAAACGTCAACAACTGGAACGCGATCTTAACAGCTAATGGAATGCGGATCAACAAGAATAAGACAGAGATCATGCACCTATCACGACACCAAGTAACGTAGATGTAGAATTAGAAGGTCAGACATTGAAACAGTGCAGAAATTTCAAAATACTTAGGAGTAGAGTTTAGTGACCAAAACGATTCAAAGCTGGAAATAACTACCCGAATACAGAAATTCAGTAACAATCTGTATCTGCTCTACCCACTAATGAAAGACAGAAATATACCTCGCAAAGTGAAAACCATAATATACCTCTCTATTTAAGACCAATATTGACTTATGGCCATGAATCATGGACATTAACATCAAGAACTAGAAGCCAACTTCAAGCAGCTGAAATGAAAGCCCTAAGACTCATAAAAGGTGTAACAAGACTAGATAGGCTAAGAAATGAAGACATTAGAATAGAACTGGGAGTGGAAGGGGGGGGGATACTAGATTTTGTGGAGAGAGGACAGCTTAGATGGTTTGGACACACTAAAAGAATGGAGGAGGAGCGATATCCTATAAGGTTTTTGGAATGGACACCGGAAGGAAGGAGACCGGTAGGAAGACCAAAAATGAGATGGCTACAAAACATAGAGAGAGGAGTAGAGAGGAGAGGCTCTAGTTTGCGGGAAGTTGATGAGATGAGGCTCTATGATGATCGCCAAGAATGGAGACTGTTCCTGAAGCAGGGAGACTGACAGGCCTGGAGGCCTACCTGGCGTCTGGTGAGAAAGGTGAGAAAAGTATGTTTGATAACACTTATAAAATCATAAAAGCAATATTCACTGTAACTTGAATTTTCTGTATTGTTTATAGAAATATTTCATATCACTTACATAAAAACATGGAAGCAATGGTCATTGTAACTTGGATTTTCTGTACACTGCATAGTAATATTTAATATCAGTAATAAAAACATACAAGCAATGGTCATTCTAAACAGAATTTTCTGTATTTCTGTACTCTCTATAGTAATATTTTATATCACTAATTGTCTTTTACAGATAAGCAAAACCCCGCCAGCACCTTGGGTTACTACTATAAG
>NC_061090.1:34875364-34887864 GCF_015104395.2 Macrobrachium nipponense | reverse complement strand
TTTATAGTAGCTATGACTTCTGATACCGAACGATTTAACTGTAAAATCCCCCCACCCCCCCTTTTTTTTTTTGATGAAGATGAGAAATTGTTCAATTAAGCTTAATAATCTCATCAATTTTCTTTTAGGAGACAATAATGGTTCAAATGGTCATGGAGAATGTTTGCTTTTTATTGATAAACTCTCATTTTAAATTCATTCTAAATGATCCTGATTTGCAAGAAATTAATCAAGTTAGTTATCATAACTGACTGGTCGATGGGTCTCTCTCTCTCTCTCTCTCTCTCTCTCTCTCTCTCTCTCTCTCTCTCTCTCTCTTCTTCTTCTTCTTCTTCTTCTTCTTCTTCTCCTTAATTTTCGTGTCAGGAGAAAAATAAGAATCTCTGGGTGTAAATATGCCCTAGGACCGATCACCATTCAGCTCGGTTGAGGCTTTGCACCGGCCCACCTATAAGTCCTGAGTCTTGTCTTGTGTGGAGTGTTTTCTCTGTAAATAACTAAGCGAGGTTTGACTTGCTTTTCGACGCAGAGACAGCAGCGAGGTGCGCTGATTGCATGGGTGTTACATAGCATAAGGAGAGCTCGTATATCTGTTGGCTGGTTGGGTCATGTTGTCGAAGTTCTGAAGTGCAGACGTTTCTTTCTTTACTTAATTTTAAATCTTCAGCTGGAAACTCTTAGGGACAGAGTCGGTAGGCTATAATCTCCACAGGATAGTAAAGGGAAATTAGCCAGTCAAGTTATGGGGAAGGATGATTGATAAATTAAGGATAGGGAAAAGAAAATAAAGCAATATACTTGAAATTCAGGAGACGTCACCACACAGCAGGAATGAATACTCGAAGCTCAGAATGTTCCACAACTGCACTAGACAAATTATTACACATTAGTTCGTCGTGATATGCGAGAATCTTCGTAATTGTTAACTGATTGGGTATAGGTGTTGCAGGATACGTTTGTTTAATCTGTAAAGCGTTAGTTCGCTTATACGTTGTGATTAGTGACAGTAACCGTTGATGTTTACTTAGATATTCATTTAACCAGTTGAATCTTTTTTTGAATGCTCGAAAAAAAGCCTGACTAATGCCTTCATCGATATTACAGACGCTTTTTGTTTTCAGTTGTGCGGCAAATATCAAACAGCCTTCAACAGCGATAGCGGAGTCATTTCCAAAGTTGAAAATAACAAGAAATACTGAGATACGGTAGAATTGCAAAATGAAGTGTGTGTGATACAATGCAGAGCGAGTTTGAAAGAATCTATTAGAGGATTTATACAGACGAGACCACAGAGAAATGCAGATAAAAGATTATCTTACAGGATATGTTTTAACAAATATTGAATCAAGACATTCGCTTGAACATAGCGTAATCAACATGCAATGGGTACGTGCGATGAAATGATATCAGCACATAAATAGAAAAATAAATACAGATAAACCACTTATGCAAACACTTAGAAAGTGGAGAGAAAAAGATCATAAACCACTTATAGAAACACTTAAAAAGGTGAGAGAAAAACTCCAAATCTTAGGGCAGAGAGAGAGAGAGAGAGAGAGAGAGAGAGAAGAGCAGAGAGAGAGAGAGAGAGAGAGAGAGAATAAATCTTCCTGTAGGCAGCTCGTGTAATCGAGGGAGAGAGAGAGGGAGTAAATCTTCCTGTAGATACCTCATGTGTGTGTGTGAGAGAGAGAGAGAGAGAGAGAGAGAGAGAGTAAATCTTCCTGTAGATACCTCATGTGTGTGTGTGTGTGTTAGAGAGAGAGAGAGAGAGAGAGAGAGAGAGAGAGACATGCCTTCTTTCATTTCCCGTTGCATAATAAGACGGAGCCACCTTCAATAGGGGTTATAAAATCTCGACCTTATTAAGGAATGTCCACTGAGTCCTAATCTGCGTAAAAAGACTCGAAAAGGCTTTAGAAAAAATAAATAAAATGTGAGACTACACGTGGTTAGATGCGGACTCTTTGACGCGTCAGAAGGCAGAGGTAGGCTGTGAAACCTGAATGTTTCTATTTGACCTTTTTTTTTTTTTTTTTTTTGAGCACAATTTGCTGACCTGATTGTGAGAGGCGCTCCATCTTAATAACAAAATTATAAAGAGCTGATAACATTTGACCTTAGCTATAACCTCCACGCCGTCACCCCAATCTCTCTCTCTCTCTCTCTCTCTCTCTCTCTCTCTCTCTCTCAAATTATATAATGAGAAAATACAATATAAAGACACGAACTTCATTTGAAATCTGTAACTTTTCTCCCTCTCTCTCTCTCTCTCTCTCTCTCTCTCTCTCTCTCTCTCTAATATGAAATCTATACCCTCTCTCTCTCTCTCTCTCTCTCCTAATAAGACCTCCTAATAGACCTCCTAATACTAAAGAGTTTGACTTATAATTGAAAAATTGGATGATATATGTAGAAATCACAAGGACTGGACTATTCTCCTATCTGGTGACTTCAACTTTCCTTTCGTAGAATGGAAAGAACGAATAGGAGATTGTGGTTGTACTTATACATATAAAAAAGAGAGTAATAGTAGTGCAGAAGATAAGAGGCAATTTGAAAAGCTATTAGATATGCTACTAGAATACAACATTCAACAAATAAATCACCTGCCAACAAGAAAGGAAAATACTTTAGACCTAGTATTTGTGAACGAGATGAATTATGTTAAAGAAATAATAGTTTATAATGCGAGTATTTCAGACCATAATGTCATAGAATTAACAGTTTCATTCCAAAGCAAGTGAAAATAGAGATAAGCCAAGAAATGAAAAAGTGGGAAGGATATGGAAAATACACTTCTACAGTAAAAATATAAAATGGTCATAAATTAATGAAGAATTAAACAAAGATTGGGATAACATTTTCGTAAGTGATGACATAAGGGTAAATACGGAGATATTATATAAAATTATTGGAGAAAATAGTGGAAAAATATATACCGAAGAAGGAAAAGTAAAACATCATTCATGCATACCAAGAGACAGGAAGGATCTTGTTCCAGAAAATCAGAAAGTGGAAAAAAGGGTCTTGCAAAAGAAAAAAATGCATGGAAAGTTATAGAACTAAAAAGTAAGATAGAAATGCAGAACAAAAGATTATACAATCAAAAAGAAAATGAAAAAACGGGACTTGGAAGAAAAATTGGAAAGAAAAAAACCCTATTAAAATTATCAAGCAAAACCCCCGCAAACTATTTTATACTCATTATGCGAAGAAGATGAATAAAAGAAAGAAGAATAGAAAATAGGCCCCATTCTAAGAATTGAAGGAGATTTAACGAATGAAAAAAAAAGGAAAATTTGGCCAACATAAACTTTTGGCCAACGTAACTGGACAGAACGATATAAAGAGAAAGAAGTTCACCCCTAGAATTAGATAATGAAGATAATGATATAGGAAGTGAACGGGAAGGAAAATAGTGACTATTTAGCATGACATAGAAATTAATTAATGAATCTGATATTGTGCAGGCAATTAATGCAATTAAAAATGGAAAGCTTTGCAAAATTGGAGGCGTGCTAGCAGGGCCTGGGGGGACTGGGGGCAACCAGGGCCGGAACCGGATGGAGAAAGTGCCCTGCTTATTTTGTTTTAAAGAAAGTAGTTCAATTTCTATCGCAAACAGCCACTTGTGCAATATTATTAAGACAAAGTGTAGTAAGATATACAGGCCAAGATTTATGATGAGCACCAAAAACTTTAGCCATATATCACCCCTAACTTTCAAAAGTGGATTCGAAGACTAGAGGCCAACGTAATTTAATAAGGCCTGTTGATAGGGTCTAACCATCACCTATTATTGAAAGTTGTAAAGTTTTTTTTATGTTTTTTAATGAAAGGGTAAGGGGTTGTTTTAAAGGGAAAAATTAATTGTGGAAGAAAGAGAGAAAAATTTATTATGAAACAAAAATTTAAAATTTTGTTTAATTTGTTTTAAGCTAGGACAACACGGGGGTGGTTTTTCGTTTACCGGAAAGAAAAAAAGAAAAAGAAAAAAAGTAAAAAAGTACCCACAAAAAAAAAAAAAAAGGAAAAAAAAAAGTACCAAACCCAAAACCCAAACTGTTTAGCTTCACCGCTTTGAAGAACATATTCAAAAATATGAAAAAAGCGGAACGGAAAGAAAAAAAGGAAAAATGAAAACAGATGTGGTTTCTGGTTTATCTAAGATCCTTTTGCAAAAGCTTTTGACAAACAAGTTGTAGACCATTAATAATATTAGCAAAGAAAGAAAATTAGAAAAGAAAAACACAATATCGGTAGATTAAAGTAGGAAGATGGGTTAAAATTAAAAGAATTTTTTACACAACATGCAAAAACAGGATAGTTCTTGCAAACGATTGAGAATATCGGATGAAATGATGAAACCCACAAGGGTAATATCCGGGTGTTGGCCACACAGGTACGGTGCTAGCTGCAATTATTGTTTTTGTTATTATTGAATTGCAAGCACATAGACAGTAATGTTAAGGATTCGGTAGTGAGTAGTTTCGCTGATGACACAAGAAATAAGTAGAGTAAATTATTACTTGTGATGAAGATAGGAACGCTCCTACAAAGAAGACGTTTAACAAAGTATTATGAGTTGGGCATAGGTAAATAGGGGATGGAGGTAATTTTAACTCCGGATTGAATAAATTTGAATCAATAAATTATGGAGACCAGAGGAAAAGGGGAAAAAAAGGCTATATGCATATAAGGGGCGGGACCTAATAATAGAGGCGCAATCACAAAATATGGAAGCAGTTAAATAAGACCATAGGGTGGTGATGATGAACTAGGGAACATGGTTATGCTAATGATCAAATAGCAATTCTCGTTGGGCCAAAATGCTAAAGCAAAAAATGGGAATGTTGTTTACGGCCACTTTACAAAACAAGAAAAGGTCTGAACACATGATTATGCTTTATAAAACATATGTTCGTAGTCCACTTGAATATTGCAATATGATATGGTACCCCACACTATGCAAAAGGATTTATGCACAAATAGAGAGTGTTCACCAAAGGTCCGTTACAGCTAGCAATAGAAGAAGTTAAGGACCTAGAACTACTGGGAAAGACTACAATCCTTTAAAAATTATATAGTCTAGAAAGGAGGAAGGAGAACGCTACATGATAATTCAAGGCATGGAAAACAGATAGAAAGGGAAAATACAGAAAACATATCAATGGTGAACAAAAATAAAAAATCAAAAGAACGCAAGCAAGCAGGGGTAGATTAATAGTGCCCAAAACTATTTACCAGGAAAAATAAGGAAAGCAACACTAGGACATTCAATCCACTACGCACCCAGCATCGAAATTAAGTTAACTGCAGCGTCTATTTCCAATGCGTTGCCAGCTCATCTGAGAAATATATCAGGAGGTACGAGCGTAGATGTTGTTTAAGAATAACGCTCGACAAATATCTAAACTGCATCCCAGACCATCCAAGATTGGGAAGATGCAAAATATACCGGAAGATTGTACTATCAACTCTCTGGTGGAGGTATGATCTGCAAATTTTAAGGAAGAAAGAGAGGACGCCCTCCTCAACACCACTGACGGGACCTCCCCTGGTGTGAAGGCAACCCGAACGAACTGTAAGGTCTTCTGTAAGGTCTGTAAGGTCTCCGTCCCTTTACCCCCCCCCCACCTTCCCCCCACCCCCCCCCCCCCCCCCTCTCTCTCTCCTCTCCTCTCCTCTCTCTCTCTCTCTCCTCTCGCATGGTATATTAAAAGAAGTAAGTTTAAAATTTAAAATGTGCATTTAGGCAGACCATTAACCTCCAAGATTCATTAACCAATTCCCCCCCCCCCCCCCCCCGAAATCGAGTTTTTTTTTATGCCCTTAAATTTATTGTTGTTCTTTCCCTCTAGGTATATTTTTATATTCCCTTTAAAATAAACGTGTATCTATTTTTTATTACTCTAGGATGCCACCATAGACAAAAGGCCCTCTGCCCTTTCCATAGATTTACCCGTAAAAAACAAAAAAAAGTTCTAAGTTCAAAACCCTTTTCTTCCCCAATAATAAAAAAAATCAAATCCCGATAGGTCTTTCCAGCGTTTTTGGTTCTCGGATAACAAATAATCTCTTGATACTTCGATTTCCTCCTCACTAGTCGAACGTGGAGTTCTCCGAGGCTCCTCAAAAGACCTTCCCTTACCAAAAGAGATAAAAAAATCTTTAAGGAGAGTTTTTACCAACGGGTAATCCGGAGTTCCTCGTTTTCTCTCTCCTCGGTCATCTGTTTAATTTTTTTTCAAGTAGCGTTTCGTTGAGTTATTTAACTTATTTCATTTCAAATTCCATTCTATTTTCTTTGTAGTTTTAGTTTATGAAATAGAATTTGTTAAATCTGAATTATTTATTTCGGGTTGTAAAAGAAACTTGTCAGACCGCTCACAACTGAAATTTCGTCTAGTACAAATATATTATTCGTGGTATGACTACCCTCTATAACCTTGAAGCTGAAAGGTGGAAAAGTTCTATTTTAAAGCATATGCTAACCAAGGGAGCGATTTATCGGTGAATGGCGATTCGCTATTTCCGTTCCGAATTTGGATTTAGGTTGAAGGACAAACTATTTACGTTCCAAGTGGTTCAACGGGGATTTGACAAGGAAAACTCTTTTCAGAATTAAATGCGCCTTTGTTGGAAGTCTATGCATTTCGAAGCAAGTAATAATTATGTACGAGTTGAGCTAACCCTCTATATTTTGGTCCGTGAAAATGGTTAAAAATGGAAACAAAGTTGAATTGACGTCATGAATATATTTTAAATAAAACTGCTTTTCTGGGCTGGAATTATCACGTAACAGTGGACGCAGATGTCAAAAACAGGAATAAAGAAAGGGCGTTAAAAGAAGAGAGAGAGAGAGAGAAGAATAAAACAATTCACCATCCACACACTCTGTTATCTTTGTGTATATGTGTATACGTGTGCATTTTGTTATTCATACATACATACATACATTCACACACATACATACAGCCAACACACACGCGCGCGTACGCGCCCACACACACATATATACAGTATACTAATAATATAATATAATATAGTATATATATAATATATTCTATATTAATTTCTATAATATTAATATATATATATAGTTAATTATATATTATATATATATGATATAATTATATAAATATAAATAATTAATAATTTATATTAAGTATGGTAATATGGTATATGTAATAGTCTGACCATAAAGAAAGATTCAATTTTTTGTTTCTACGGCCTCTTCTCGATAAATAAACGTCAGAATGTCCCAATAATTGATAATAAGAATAATTTATCATTCTTTATTTGATTCATTTTCATTACTTATTTTATTATTATTATTAATTAATTATTTTTGTTTCATTATTTGATTATTATTATTATTATTATTTAAAAAGAATGGCAGAACAGAAGTTAAGCGAGTTGTATTTTATTATATTGTTTTTTTCTATTTTTCCTTACAATTCGCTTTCTCGGTTCAGCGATGTTCTCTGAGTAACTGGCCAATACTCATATTGGGAATTTTTCAAAAGTTTATAAATGCTGAAATGTAAGGAAAATAGAAAAAAAAAGAAAAAAAAAAAAACAAATAATCAAAATCAAAAAACTCTTTAATTCCTGAGAGCCATTATTTTTGTTTAACAGCATTTGCATAAAAAGAGTGTCCTTCTCCCTCAAAAAAATAAAATATTATTATTTTATTATTCGTATTATTATTATTATTATTATTATTATTTATTATTATTATTATTATTGCAAAAGATGGTTATGTTTGATGATTCCAGGGTGGATTATCAACATACCAATTCGCAGCCCTCTAGCCTCTGTTGTATTTAAGAACTGGATAGGCGGAAAAGAAAAGTGGCTCGGACGGACTGACAATGCCATCGTTAATCCTTTTCATTTAAACTGAAAAACTAAAAAATGTATCTGAAAAACAATCCACTTCACAACGAAACCCGTTACCGTAAATTCGACCAACCGTTCACTGAAATAGTCCGGTCCTGATGTTCTCTTAAATCCACTTCCTGAATCCTCATCCTCCGCCCCATAGGGATAGAAGGGCAGAATCCATCCCCCCCACCCATTTCCGTCCTCACCCATTACAGCAAACTCCAATCCCAGTCCATGATCTCCATCCCATATCCCGAATGGATTTGATCTCATTGAGAGACTTGTAATGGACAGGGATGGCGAATACCTGATCCTTCTAGGAGGTGAAATATATCTATTTTTCGCTGGGTTTCCTTAGATCAGGAATGACCAGCGGTTTACTGAACTTCTGAATTTGAGAGAGAGGAGAGAGAGAGAACTTTTGCCTTTTAATTTTACATAAGGTTCTTTCTCTCCTCTCTCTCTCCCTCTCTCTCTCTCTCTATCTCCTCTCTCTCCTCTCCCCCTCTCCCTCTCTGTCTCTCCTCTCTACTCTCTCTCTCTCTCCTGTGTCTTTGGGTTCCTACCTTGTTTTCTTTGGGTTGTAAGTAAACCGCTTAGCATTAGTTTTAGCCCTTTCCACTGGCGTCTTTCAAATAATAATAAATAAAGAATTAATAATGAAAATAATAATAAATAATAATAACTAATAATAATAATAATAATATCAAAACCTCCACTGGAATGTAAATACATGCTTACAGCTGTTTCGTTCTCTCTCTCTCTCCGATCTTCCTCGTCTCCTCTCTCTCTCTCTGTTTCTCTCTGCTCAATATACTGGCGAAACCCGGAAATCGGGTCCGGGTCAAATATTGATACCGAGACTTCTACTGATTTCAGATACTAATTCATAACTTTTATGAAGCGTTCTAAAGTTCTCCCCTTTCTGTGGAGAAAGAAATTAACTTATTCTTTCGCCTGAGGCAAATTGAACTCCGAGTTCGTTTTTTTCTAAATACCACAGGGAAGTTTTTTCATTCAAAACCTGGTCCTGTTTGATGTTCCCCCATATTCCCTTACCCCCGCCCTCCCAGGCCCCTCACAGTCCTTTCTGTGTCCACCGGTGGGGGGTTTGGATTTGATCGTAATTTATTTGGACCTCTCCATCTTAATGATATAAGGTTACTATGTCAGCCGTTGTGTCCCCCCCCAAAGTGTTGGGTTCGCAGTGGAGTTTAATGCAATTTATGCTTGCGTGGAATGAACGGCGGTGGTTTTGCCTATACAAAGTGTTTTTTTAACTGTTGTCGAAAGGCAATAAACAGGTGTTAATTTAACTGAACTATAACACATTTCACATCCCACCCGATGCCCACCTGATGTTCTAGGCCTGTCGCTTATGACACTCCTGATTGGCTTGTTGATTAGCCAACTCACAGGATCTGGAAAAAGTCTACTTCGAGAGGAGTTTCACAATTGGGGAGGATGTATGTTCCACCCACCTTTCCATGAGGGTATACGTGTTTCAAAAAGTACATCCCTCCAGGACGAGGTGGAAACATGCATCCTGCCCGTGATAGTTTCCAGCCCTTTGTGATTGGGTTTATCAAACAGCCAATCTCAAGAGCGGTCGTAAGGGACTGGGCTAGAACATCAGATGCACGTTTTTAATGGGAATTTGTTATAGTTCTTCCTTAATAGTTACCGGTTATAAGACGGTCTTTGCATAGGCCATATATCAAACTATAAACCTAACCTCTGTTTTATTAATTTGGTAGGCAATTTTTCTGATCTTTCGTACATAGGTGACAACCCCAATATCTTTCGTGGGTCGTTTCTCTAGGGCTAAATATATTTTGGGGGTGGGGGTCATTATCTCCATGATTTATTGACAGAGTCTTTTGTTTTATAAACGTTTTTACGGTGTTTCCAACGATCGGGCTCGATATGAACCACGCAGCGTAACGTTTTGGATGCTTACAAGGTTTATAATACTATTGTCGTGAAGCTGTAGGGTCACTAGGAAAAATGATACAGTTTTTTTTAGTACAATATAAAAAAGAAAATAAAAATCGATAGTAAAACAATTTTTGTAACAAAAAAAAAAAAAAAAAAAAAAACCACCCACCCAAAAAATATATATATTGGTATATATAGTTATATATATTTATAATAATTTAATATTATAAATATAATATATAATATTATATAATATAAATAATTATCTAGATATTCTAAATATATTATATATATATATATTATATTATATATATATTATATATTTTTTTTTTTGTTACAAAATTTGTTTTAACTATCGATTTTTTTTGTTTTTGTATATTGTACTAAAACTGTATCATTTTTCCTAGTGACCCTCCCAGCCTTTCACGAATCGTATTCTAAACCTTGTAAGTATTCCAACTTCGCTGCGTGTTCAGTACGAGGCCCGTTCGTGGATAACCGTTTTAAAAACGTAAAAACAAAACAGACTGTCAATATCATAAGGAATAATGAACCCCCCAAAATATATTAGCCCTAGAGAAGTACCCACGACCCCGAAAGTAATTGGGGTTGTTTCACTATGTTACGAAAGATCAGAAAAATTCTACCATAATAAAAGAGATGGTTTATAATAAGTTTATATCTGGGCCCTATGCAATACCGTCTTAATAACCGGTAACTATAAGAAAGACTATAACAAATTCCCATGAAACGGTGCATCTGAATGTCTAGCCCAGTCCCCTTACCGACGCTTCTTGATTGGGCTGTTGATAAACCAAGTCACAGGGCTGGAAAACTCTCATGGCAATGGATGCATGTTTCCACCTCCTCCTGAGGGGATACTTTTGAAAAACACGTATCCCTGAAACAGGAAACCCGGCAGGAAACGGTTGGAACATACATCCCTCCCCATGTGAACTCTCTCACGAGAGGACTTTTTCCAGACCTGTGATTGGCTAATCAACAGCCAATCAGGAGTGTCATAAGCGGACAGGCTAGACATCAGATGCACGTTTCATGGGAATTTGTTATAGTCTTCTTATAGTTACCGGTTATTAAGACGGTCTTGCATAGGCCAGATATAACTATATAACCTCTCTTTTATTATTGGTAGAATTTTCTGATCTTTCGTACATAGTGACAACCCCAATACTTTTCGTGGGGTCGTTCTCTAGGGCTAAATATATTTTGGGGGGGTCATTATCTCCATGATATTGACAGTCTTTTGTTTTACGTTTTTACGGTTATCCACGACGGGCTTCGTACTGAACACGCAGCGAAGTGGGATACTTACAAGGTTTAGTAAGAATACGATTCGTGAAGCTGGAGTCACTGGAAAAATGATACAGTTTTAGTACAATATAAAAAAAAAATCGATAGTTAAAACAACAAAAAAAATTTTGTAACAAAAAAAAAAAAAAATATATTATATATATATATATATATATATATGATATATATATATATATATATATATATATATATATATATATATATATATATATATATATATATATATATATATATATATAGTAGTATATATGTATATATATATATATATATATATATATATATATATATATATATATATATATTATATATATATTATATATATATAGTATATATTATATAATCCTAGGAGTCACAACGTTTATGGATTTTTTAACGACCGAGCTGTCAATTCTTCTTTTTATTAAATTTTCTCTTTTTTTTTCCAGTTCGTAGTTGGGGGATGGTGTGAAAGTGGAGCTGGGGGAAATATGTTAAATGTAAATTACTTGACATTTTAGGTATATGTTCTGTGGCCCCGTTGAGCCTTCACTTCATCAAATAAAAGAATGATACTCCTAAATATTCACTGGAATTGCTGTGCCCTTTTAGCTCACCCCCCCCCCCCTTTAAAAAAAAAAAAAAAAAAAAAAAAAAAAAACAGGAATGTTTGATCATTTTCATACTGATCTGGCACTTTACCAAAATACATAACAATATGTATACCTTAATATAATATATTTTGGCAAATACAATTGGTAATACTTGAGCCTGTGAAGTTAATTCATCTTTTGGCATTTAAGTTTTCTACATAAGATTATTGTCATGTTTTCCAACTAGAAATGAAGTTGAGCTTGAAAATTAATAACTATCGTTAGTTACTCCTTCTCTCTCTCTCTCTCTCTCTCTCTCTCTCTCTCTCTCTCTAACTTCGGATATTATTAAATATTATGTTTTTTCTTTGTATACAAACAGATGTTTCTAATTCAAGTAGGAATTGAAAAGTTATTATCATTGTTTGTGCAATTCTATCATTCTTTGGTATTCACAATTCAAATGTACCACTGAATAATAATAATAATAATAATAATAATAATAATAATAAATAATAAAAATAATAATATAATAATAATAATAATAATAATAATAATAATGATTCAGTGGCAAAAGCCCTCCACTGGAGCCTGTGCAAGAAACATCAGCTACCTTGCAGTAATAAGTGGTACGAGCACCAACCTGAGGGAGTGATAGAAAACGATAACGCAAAGATTATCTGGGACTATGGTATCAGGACGGATAGGGTGATACGTGCAAATAGACCAGACATTGACGTTGATTGACAAAGTCAAGAAGAAAGTATC
>NC_061090.1:34857864-34870364 GCF_015104395.2 Macrobrachium nipponense | reverse complement strand
TTTCTTCCTCTACAGTAAATTTTATAGAAGGGACTAAATTATTGAGATTATTAGGGAATTCATGGAGATTTTCGTGAACTGGCCAAATACAGAAGATATCATCCACATATCGAAACCAAATAACTTTTTGGGGCAAAATTCCTGGTAAGAGTTTTGTCTCAAAAAATTCCATGTAAATATTGCTAAGGACAGGAGATAAGGGATTACCCATAGCCATGCCAAACTTTTGTACAAAAAAAATCCCCATTAAAACAAAATTTACTATCTTTGATACATAACCTTATGAGACTAATGAGGTTTGCCACACTTAAGGGAATGTCATGACGTTCTAACTCCTCCTCTAAATATTCAAGTAAATCATCTACAGGCACTTTTGTAAATAGAGACAACATCAAAACTAACCTAACCATATTAAAACTCAAATTCAAATTTAAACTATTCAATTTGTTTATAAAATCAACATTGTTTTTAACATTCGTGTTAGAAATGTTTCCTACCAAAGGAGTAAGAATTTTTACAAGCCATTTTGATAAATTATACGTAACTGAGCCCACTGAACTAATGATTGGTCTGATAGGGTTATTGATTTTATGTGTCTTGACTAAACCATGCATATAAGGTAGGGAGGCGCATTGCAGTGTAAACTGTTTAATTTAATGGTCCAAGCCCTTCAAAATGGATTTAATTTGTTTATTAAAATAGGAGTTCACTGTCTGTGTAGGGCCAGACCTCAGTTTCGTATAAGTATCAGTATCATTTAGCAATGACATTATTTTACTTATATAGTCACTTTTATTCATTATTGCCACTGCATTAGATTTATCTGATTTTGTCACTTTCACTGTTTCGTCTTCTTTAATTTTCTTATAAGCCTGGAGAAATCTCACGGGTACATTAGGGGGAGAAGATTTACACATAGCACCATACACAATACCTTTACAAATATTGATATCATCAGGGCATAGGTTTTGATTAAATTTTTCTAAATAACAAAAGGATTTTGAGATGTCGACACAGTCCAGGTTACCATTAAATACACCAAAGCTTAACCCATATCCCAAAGCCGCTGTCGTAGCACTATCCACTGGTTTGCCTGATAAATTAATCATGAAGTCCACGTTGGCATGCTTAGTCCAGTCATTTTCAGCAATAAGAATCTTTACCTTGACTTGAAGCTTCCTTTCAAGACGGTTGCAGCACTTTCTCAATTTTCCGTAGCAATAATCCAGCATCCGATTCTTCCAATACCGTCTGCTTCTAAGTGTACGAAACGCATCATCTACTTCCACTTTTGTGATGTCGATGTGTTTCTGAAGTATGATGCGTTGAAACTCGTCGAAAGGTCGCACTGCTAGACGAAGAATTCTCACTGGTAAAATCGACTTGGGCATCACTTGCTCGTTCATACACTTCCGTAGAAAGTTAAGTGGGAGTTTCAGTTTGTGAGCGATGATAAGAGCATTACAGAAGGATGTCACGAATAGAACAAGGCTCGATAAAGTTTGAATCGAGTCACGATGATTAAGTCCAAATAAAGTCCCAATAAGGCCATTGACACACGAACGGACTACTGTACTTTAAAAGATCCCGTCCTGACCATACTTCAGTTTTATGTGTTGGTTTTAATGTTAGTTTCCGTGAAAACGACTTCGGCCGCGCATAATATTTCGTTCGGTTAATGGGAAAACCGATCGCTTCGGACACATTTGCATGAGAAGGGAATGATTCTCCTGGACGCAAAAAGGCCTTTGGGACAGACAGGGGCAAAGTGAACTCAGATCAGAGTATGTTAAAATAGAAGAGAAAGATATAAAAGAATATATCGTGGGAATAGCTCTGAATTTACTAATTAACTTTCTCAATATACTACTTCAGTCAAAAATGTTTTTGTACTCTACATTCTATGCTGAGTTCAGCGTTTAGTTCCCGTATCGAACTTATTATTATTATTATTATTATTATTTTTTTTTTTATTATTATTATTATTTTTTTTTTTTTTTTTGCTCTATCACAGTCCTCCAATTCGACTGGGTGGTATTTATAGTGTGGGGTTCCGGGTTGCATCCTGCCTCCTTAGGAGTCCATCACTCTTCTTACTATGTGTGCCGTTTCTAGGATCACACTCTTCTGCATGAGTCCTGGAGCTACTTCAGCCTCTAGTTTTTCTAGATTCCTTTTCAGGGATCTTGGGATCGTGCCTAGTGCTCCTATGATTATGGGTACGATTTCCACTGGCATATCCCATATCCTTCTTATTTCTATTTTCAGATCTTGATACTTATCCAATTTTTCCCTCTCTTTCTCTTCAACTCTGGTGTCCCATGGTATTGCGACATCAATGAGTGATACTTTCTTCTTGACCTTGTCAATCAACGTCACGTCTGGTCTGTTTGCACGTATCACCCTATCCGTTCTGATACCATAGTCCCAGAGGATCTTTGCCTGATCGTTTTCTATCACTCCTTCAGGTTGGTGCTCGTTACCAACTTATTAACTGCAAGGGTAGCTGATGTTTCTTGCACAGGCTCCAGTGGAGGGCTTTTGCTACTGAATCATGCCTCTTTTTGTACTGGTTCTGTGCAAGTGCCGGGCATTCACTTGCTATGTGGTTTATTGTTTCACTTTTCGTATTGCACTTCCTACATATGGGAGAGATGTTATTTCCGTCTATCGTACTTTGAACATATCTGGTTCTTAGGGCCTGATCTTGTGCCGCTGTTATCATTCCTTCAGTTTCCTTCTTTAGCTCTCCCCTCTGTAGCCATTGCCAATTGTCATCGCTGGCTAGTTCTTTAGTCTGTCTCATGTATTGTCCGTGCATTGGTTTGTTGTGCCAGTCCTCTGTTCTTTCTGTCTTTCTCCTGTTTCTGTATATTTCTGGGTTCTTTCCGTCTGCTTTTATTAGTCCTTCTTCCCCCCATGCAACTCTTTAGCCATTCGTCTTCACTGGTTTTCAGATATTGCCCCAGTGCTCTGTTTTCGATGTTGACGCAGTCCTCTATACTTAGTAGTCCTCTCCCTCCTTCCTTTCGTGTTATGTATAGTCTGTCCCCGTATTTGCTCTTGGGTGTAGTGCTTTGTGTATTGTCATATGTTTCCTGGGTTTCTGATCTATGCTGCGGAGTTCTGCCTTCGTCCATTCCACTATTCCTGCGCTGTATCTGATTACTGGCACTGCCCATGTGTTTATGGCTTTTATCATATTTCCGGCGTTGAGTTTTGACTTGAGTATCGCCTTGAGTCTCTGCATATATTCTTTCCTGATCGTGTCCTTCATCTCTTGGTGTTTTATATCTCCTCCTTCCATTATTCCCAGGTATTTGTATCCTGTCTCATCTATGTGTTTGATGTTGCTCCCATCTGGTAGCTTTATCCCTTCAGTTCTCGTTACTTTGCCTTTTTTGTATGTTGACTAAGGCGCATTTTTCTATTCCAAACTCCTTCCTGATGTCCCCAGATACAATCCTTACAGTCTGGATTAGGGTATCTATTTCCTTGATGCTCTTACCATACAGCTTGATGTCGTCCATGAACATCAGATGGTTGATTCTGTTGCCTCTTTTCTTATTATTATTATTATTATTATTATTATTATTATTATTATTATTATTATTATTATTATTATTATTATTATTATTATTATTATTGAAAGATATTGCTGCATCAGCTGGATTCAACTTGTAAATAGTCTTCTTTATTTTTCTAATAATAGCTTTCTCTCTGCTACTACAACTGGCGAGTATTGCACCAATATTACTCATCAGGAGGAGTCAATTTCAGGGATAATTGTTACAAATTTATTTATTTGTTACAGTAAATGAACAAATAGGTCAAAATGTAAGTTAATCTAGTGGCCAACGTTTCTCTCGGTATCATCCAAGCATGATCACGGTAGTGGGTCGGAGCAGACTGTAGGTGCTGTCAAGATCTACTCATTATATAGCGGCAGGTCAGCAGGGGGTCAACCGCTAGCTGCTGACCTGCCGCTATATAATGAGTAGATCTTGACAGCACCTACAGTCCGCTCAGACCCACTGCCGTGAAATTGCTCGGATGATACCGAGAGAAACGTTGGCCACTAGTTAACTTATATTTTGACCTATTTGTTCATTAACTGTGGCAAATAATTAAATTTGTAACCATTATCGCTGAAATTGACTCCTCCTGATGAGTAATATCGGTGCAATACTCGCCAGTTGTAGTGGCAGAGAGAAAGCTATTATTAGAAAAATAGAGATGACTATTTACAAGTTGAATGCAGCTGATGCAGCAATATCTTTCAATAAAACTTATTTGAAATAAGGTCTCTTTCCAATATTATTATTATTTTCTAAATGTCCACAATAATACAAAGTGTAAAAAGTCCGTGTATAATTTTGAAGACTTTACAGAAAGCTTTCGAACCCTTCCCTGGGTTTATCTTCAGTCCAAATGAACAATAAGTTACAACAAGTACAGAGGTTGAAGATCGTTGACAACGGTCGTTAGCTCGTTAATGGGCCAGGTGATGAAGAAAGAGGGTAGTTAAAAACAACTAGGGGATACCCTCTCCCCTATCAATCCTTCTGGCTGCAATTCTGTTGGATCTTCGTACAGGTTGTTGCAACATTACATGAAGTCCTTCATCTAAGGGCGTAGATTGGGCATCGTTATTAGACTCCCCCGGGGCAGTGGTTACCTGTACTGGAAGAGGCAAGGCAGAGGCAGCATCAGGAGAGGAAAAAACAGAGCCTGTCCTACAGTTAAAATCTTTTAAAAACATACTAGTTATATGAAAATTACCAAATGGGTCTTCGTTGACAAAAGACTTGTTTCCTTTGAATGATTCTCCTAAACTTATAGCAGCTCCCTTGACTAGTCGTCTGACATTTACATTGTTACTTTTAAAGATAGTTTTAGCCTCGTTCCAGTTGGGTCTATGATCATTCCTGAATGCATGTGCTACTATTGCGCTGTTTTGTGATTGTAGTTCATAAGCTCGCTTATGTTCACCCAAACGTATATCTAGTCCCCGTCCACTTTCACCAAAATATTTACTATTACAATCCATAAACGGTAGTTCGTAAACGCCTAGGACTATGGGATTTTTATTATTATTATTGTTTCTTACGAGGGAACGTCTTATTGTATTTTCATATTTGAACACAATTTTAGTTTCCTTCTGACTTTTGTTAATATGTCCACTTATATTCTTTACTTCTGGATTAAAGGGAAGGGACAAATATCTTTTTGGTTTTTCCTTGGTATTATCTCTCAGTCCATAGAACGACTTCCTCGCTCGCGAAATTGCTTTCTCAATGAAGTGAGGGCGATATCTGAGACTTCTAAAAGTAGCCGTGATGTGTTTAAGTTCACCGTCTATGTATTCGGAGTCGCAAATTCTGAATGCGCGTAAAGCAAAATTCATAATAACGTTACTTTTTATTTCTTTTGAGTGAAAAGAATAAAAGTGGACATAACTCTCGGAATTGGTAGATTTCCGGTAAACTGAAAATTTGTACCTCTGGCTATTACAGTCCCTGTACACTAAAACATCTAAAAACGGTAAATTAGAATCCACTTCTACTTCTGTTGTGAACTTAATTGATGGTAAAATGCTATTTGCTATTTCTACTAGTTTCTTTAGCTTTTCATCGGTACCTTTAAAAAATGAAAAAAATGTCATCCACATATCTCACCCATAAAACTGGTTTCGTTTCTTCATCACACCTGTTTAAAATTTCTTCAAAATTATACACGGACTTTTTACACTTTGTATTATTGTAAACCCTTTAGAACATTATATATTCTCGTGATAGAGAGTTTTTCCCTACTATTATTATTATTATTATTATTATTATTATTATTATTATTATTATTATTATTATTATTTATTTTTTAATTATTAATTTTGCCAATATAAACATTGGCTGGTAAGATTTTATCAAGATTAATACAGAAGAGTCAGTGAGAGGTAAATTCATTTCACTTGATGTTATCACCTGTTCCACAGAACTATTATTATTTTTTTTTTTTTTTTTTTTTTGCTCTATCACAGTCCTCCAATTCGACTGGGTGGTATTTATAGTGTGGGGTTCAGGGTTGCATCCTGCCTCCTTAGGAGTCCATCACTTTTCTTACTATGTGTGCCGTTTCTAGGATCACACTCTTCTGCATGAGTCCTGGAGCTACATCAGCCTCTAGGTTTTCTAGATTCCTTTTCAGGGATATTGGGATCGTGCCTAGTGCTCCTATGATTATGGGTACGATTTCCACTGGCATATCCCATATCCTTCTTATTTCTATTTTCAGATCTTGATACTTATCCATTTTTTTCCCTCTCTTTCTCTTCAACTCTGGTGTCCCATGGTATTGCGACATCAATGAGTGATACTTTCTTCTTGACTTTGTCAATCAACGTCACGTCTGGTCTGTTTGCACGTATCACCCTATCCGTTCTGATACCATAGTCCCAGAGGATCTTTGGCCTGATCGTTTTCTATCACTCCTTCAGGTTGGTGCTCGTACCACTTATTACTGCAAGGTAGCTGATGTTTCTTGCACTGGCTCCAGTGGAGGGCTTTTGCCACTGAATCATGCCTCTTTTTGTACTGGTTCTGTGCAAGTGCCGGGCATTCACTTGCTATGTGGTTTATGGTTTCATTTTTCGTATTGCACTTCCTATATATGGGAGAGATGTTATTTCCGTCTATCGTTCTCTGAATATATCTGGTTCTTAGGGCCTGATCTTGTGCCGCTGTTATCATTCCTTCAGTTTCCTTCTTTAGCTCTCCCCTCTGTAGCCCATTGCCAATTGTCATCGCTGGCTAGTTCTTTAGTCTGTCTCATGTATTGTCCGTGCATTGGTTTGTTGTGCCAGTCCTCTGTTCTGTCTGTCTTTCTCCTGTCTCTGTATATTTCTGGGTCTTCGTCTACTTTTATTAGTCCTTCTTCCCATGCACGCTTTAGCCACTCTTCACTGGTTTTCAGATATTGCCCCAGTGCTCTGTTCTTGATGTTGACGCAGTCCTCTATACTTAGTAGTCCTCTCCCTTCTTCCTTTCGTGTTATGTATAGTCTGTCTGTATTTGCTCTTGGGTGTAGTGCTTTGTGTATTGTCATATGTTTCCTAGTTTTCTGATCTATGCTGCGGAGTTCTGCCTTCGTCCATTCCACTATTCCTGCGCTGTATCTGATTACTGGCACTGCCCATGTGTTTATGGCTTTTATCATATTTCCGGCGTTGAGTTTTGACTTGAGTATCGCCTTGAGTCTCTGCATATATTCTTTCCTGATCGTGTCCTTCATCTCTTGGTGTTTAATATCCCCTCCTTCCATTATTCCCAGTATTTGTATCCTGTCTCATCTATGTGTTTGATGTTGCTCCAATCTGGTAGCTTTATCCCTTCAGTTCTCGTTACTTTGCCTTTTTGTATGTTGACTAAGGTGCATTTTTCTATTCCAAACTCCATCCTGATGTCCCCAGATACAATCCTTACGGTCTGGATTAGGGTAATCTATTATTTCCTTGATGCTTTTCTTACCATTCAAGCTTGATGTCGTCCATGAAACATCAGATGGTTAATTCTGTTGCCTCTTTTCTTGAGTTGGTACCCGGCATCCATCTTCTGTAGTACTTTTGTCATGGGAATCATGGCTACTACGAAGAGTAGTGGGGACAGTGAGTCGCCCTGGAAGATCCCTCTCCTGATATTAACCTCTGCTAGTCTTGTTCCAGAGCTTGTAAGTATTGTGTTCCAGTTGCGCATTGTATTTTTGAGGAAGCTGATGGTGTTATCCTCTGCCCCATATATTTTCAGGCATTCTATTAGCCATGTGTGTGGTATCGTGTCGAAGGCTTTCTTATATATCATCCATGCCATGCTTAGGTTGGTTTTCCTTCTCCTACTGTTCTTCATTACCATTTTGTCTATCAGGAGCTGGTCTTTTGTGCCCCTACACTTCCTTCTGCAGCCTTTCTGTTGGTGGGGGTGGGGATGTGTTTTGCTCCTCTAGGGGTAGTTGTATAGCCTTTCACTGATGATACCTGTTAGTAACTTCCACATTATTGGTAGGAGGTGATATCCCGGCCTGTAGTTACTGGCTATATTTCCCTTATTCTTGTCTTTTTGTACTAAGGATGTTCTTCCTGTGGTCATCCATTTGGGTGCTTGGTGATTTGAGATACAATGCTGGAGTTGTTCTGCTATTCGTGGGTGTAGGGCTTTGAAGTTTTTGAGCCAGTATCCATGGACTTCATCGGGACCTGGGGCTTTCCAGTTTGGCATTTTCTTTATTATTATTATTATATTATTATTATTATTATTATTATTATTATTATTATTATTATTATTTTATTATTATTCTTATTATTATTTTGGTAGAAGAACCCTCTTTTAGGCAAATGCTGTTAAAAAGGATGGCAGAATTAAGCGAGTTGATTTTATAAACTGTTTTTTTTTCTATTTCCTTACAATTCGCTTCTCAGGCTCAGCGATGTTTCTGAGTAGCTGGCCAACATTCATATTGGGAATTTTAAAAAAATTGTAAATGTTGAAGGTAATCTTTTATTAGAACAGGATATCAGGTCCAGGTCAAGCAGGGGTCGTCGTCAGTGCAAGTATTATTCCGTAGGCGTAGTTCAGTTCGGCCCGGGGTCGTCTAAGGTTTTAAGGGCTGGTATTGGTGCTGGCATAGCTGGTATAGCTGGTATCACGTGACGTTTCGACCTTCTCGCAGGTCATCTTTGGACGAGTCGGTTGAAGAGACTGTAGCAAGAAAGTTTTGCTGGGCGGTTTTTTATAGTGGCTCGGACCTAGAGTTGTATCTAGGTCCGAGCCACTATTATTATTATTATTATTATTATTATTATTATTATTATTATTATTATTATTATTATTATTATTATTATTATTATTTATCATGATCAAGATAGAAGAGAAAAATATTAAGAAAGGATAAAAAATACAATAAAATAATTTCACTTAATGTTACCACCTGTTCCATAAGACTATTATTATTATTATTATTATTATTATTATTATTATTATTATTATTATTATTATTATTATCATCGTCATAACCTTCAAATGAAACTAAACCTAAGAAATAAGGGAAAAACAAGTGTCGTAAAAAAATAAAAGTGAATAACTATCAGTTGCCTTGTCCATCCTAGAGTTCTTCTTCTTCTTCTTGTTCTTCTTCCATTAAGTTTTGCCTCTTTCACTCGACACGAGAGGAGAAAATATCTTTCGAGACCGTCTCCTCCTCCACTGGAGGTTTATTAAGACAAGTTCCTGTAGCGTGAATCATTCGGCTTTTATTGCAAATTATTAACTTTTTATGTATCTTCTGCCGTCCATTGAGAGAGATAGGTACATATTTCATGAGGGAGACGAGGCTGTAATAGAAAGATATAAAGAGAAGGTTTTTTTGGTCCAATTTTTTTGCTTTATCTTTATTTATTTATTTTTTGCTCTCTGCGAATGTGGTTCCCCTTTGTGGTATATTTTTGGGGAACGTTAAAAAAAAATGAGTTTTATTTATTTTTTTTCATATTTGGTTTTCATAAGTGCGGACAATCCAACAGTGGGGAAACGGCCCTCGTCTCTCTCTCTCTCTCTCTCTCTCTCTCTCTCTCTCTCTCTCTCGTATCCTTTTTCTTTATACTCATTCCCTTCTCTTGATAGCAACTTCTTTTTTTATCAAATAAGTTTTCATTTTGTCTATTCATTAAGCAACTCTTATCTTTATCGCCTCTGTTAGTTTTAATTGACATCTTAGAATTAGTTAAGACTTTTAATGCCACTAAAGTGTCATCTAGTGAAATTTCTTTTTTTATCCATTTTTAAAGAACGTGTTCCTCAATCTCTTACAAAATATGTCCTATATTATCGGTTGATTACAAAATGATAATTAAAAACGCAATTTTTTTTTAGATGTCTTTTGTCTAAAGATCCGATCGTTTTAATCATTTCTATTTAAGCAGTTTAAGAAAATCGAAGAAGTTCCATAATTATGTAACTTTTTCCCTAAAACTTTAAGTCTCGTTAAGAAACTTGCTGAAGATTAATTGGCACAAAAAAAAAAAAAAAAAAAAAAAAACAAAAAAAAAAAAAACTAGAAAAGGAGAGGAAGCTTTTTCCCAAAAAAAACCTTCAAAATCTCTAGAATACAGTTATTGAGTAGTTGTTCTGGACATAGTTCTTTGAAATCTAATTCAGATGTAGTTATTTTTTGAATGGTATTATCCTTCTCTCTCTCTCTCTCTCTCTCTCTCTCTCTCTCTCTCTCTCTTTCTGTTACTATAAAATAGTCGACAGAATACATTTTCAGATGATTATGGAATAATGTGTTTTGAATGACGAGAGAGAGAGAGAGAGAGAGAGAGAGAGAGAGAGAGAGAGAGAGAGAGAGAGAGAATTTGTTTAGATACTCCAGTTTCTTCTGTTATTTTTGAAAGAAGCGCTTTAATGTTAATGTATTTTTGTCCTGTATAACGAGAGAGAGAGAGAGAGAGAGAGAGAGAGAGAGAGAGAGAGAGAGAGAGAGAGAGAGAGAGAGAGAGAGCTCTCCACAAATAATAAAAAGCGGGATGGAATAATTTGTTTGTGTATATCCAACTTCAGCAGAGATCAAGAGAGAGAACTTCAACCTCATTGAATTAACATTACCCAAGACCTCGGGGAAAGATTTACAGTGAGATTTGATTTAACCTTTATTTTAAGAACTAACGAGTGATACACGCGATATTTTCTAACCAATTTGAAAGAAAATATCGGCTGAATAAGCTTCCTTCTTAAGTAGATATATTTTAGAAACCAAAAGTTACATAATCCTGGAAGAAAAAGGAGTGAGAAGGAAAAGCCTATCTTGACGGAGGCATCAAACTTTCTCGAGATCAAATTACATAGTCTCTTTCCCAATGTACGAAGCGAATTGGATTTGAGAATCGGTGAATCTAATTGCCTTATGTTTCCAGTAGCCTGCAGAAGCCTCTTCTTCTTCTTCTTCTTCTTCTTCTTCTTCATCTTCTTCTTCTTCTTCTTCTATTTTGAGAGATGATCCATGAATTAAATTTCATATACGGGGCGATTGTCAATTTTTTTTACCTAGATTGTCATTCCTGATATTTTTTTGACTGAAAAGTCAATGAGTGTATATCTAACCCCCTTGACTGTATTTAAACTAATTCGAAATAATATAATAGCTCTTAGGACCGGTATATATGCACACACACAAATACGTATATATATTTTTATATTGTATATATATATATATATATATATATATATATATATATATATATATATATATATATATATATATATTGATATATATATATATATATAATAAAATATATATATATATATATATATATATATATATATATATATATATATATATATATATATATATATATATATATATATATATATATATATATATATATATATATATATATATATATGTGTGTGTGTGTGTGTGCGTGAGTGTGTGTGTATTATTTATGCATATAATATATATATATATATTATATATATATTCATATATTTATATATCTATCATATATATATATATTATACTATTATATGTGTATATTATCATATATATATATATAATATAATATGATGAGATCTATATAATATATATAATATATAAATAAAGGTTTTTTGCCACGAAGGAAAAAAATGAAAAAACGAGTTAGCCGAGTACTTTCGGTCCTATTCGGACCCTCAGTAAAGGGTCCGAATAGGACCGAAAGTACTCGGCAACTCGTTTTTTTCATTTTTTTCCTTCGTGGCAAAAAAACTTTATTATACATAGCATCACGTTTTATATACTTCGTGATCAAGTTATTCATATATATATATATATATATATATATATATATTATATATATATATATATATAATATATATATATATACTATATATATATATATATATATATATATATATATATATATATATATATATATATATATATATCTTACGAGATATATTCTCGTATATCATTTGATAAGTGTTTAGAGCCATAACGGAAGGCAAACTAAGTCTGGTAACACTTTGTCCCTCCCACTCTCTCTCTCTCTCTCTCTCTCTCTCTCTCTCATCTGACAAGCGCGCTCTCTCTCTCTCTCTCCATTTCATCAGGTCATCAAACCAGAGTCGGAGCTACAAATATATACGTTTATTCAGAGTAAAGTACTAATTGGATAACTAAGATTCTTTCAGGATAATTAATGGAATGATAACTCATAGTTCATGCAACTTAGATAACCCCTTGTGAAATAACAGTCTTAATCAGTAATAGTCAAACACCAATTATCTCCAAATATAGTTCCCTCCACACAGGATACAGTCTCCTCCCCTCACTAGATCCGCCTGTTTAAAAGACAGGAGGGACATACTAGTAAGTACACACAATTGTAAAGACAAAGTCTAAAAGATTAAATGAAATAGGACATCTTTGCAAAATATCAAAATAACAATAAGCCACGTCTTTGGCTAAAGCACAGT
>NC_061090.1:34847864-34852864 GCF_015104395.2 Macrobrachium nipponense | reverse complement strand
TTCTCGAACAAAAACCCCTCCTAAATACGACACAGGAACCCTTCCTGCTGCCTCCTGTGTAAGGATGGCCCAGCCACCCCCCTTCAGACAATACCACCAGCGAACAGGATGGGACCAATATTGAAGAGGATGGAAGAAATACCAGGAGTTACGCCACCATGGTCGCAGCCAATGAAAACCCAGCTCCAGGTGACGCAACACACCTGAGAAGGTCAACGCGCCTCGGGCATTTCTGACGTCTGGCTGCCAGCCAATGAAAAGTCAAGCATCCTCCGGATCTTGCAGGAGCATCGGTGAGCGCCTGCACGACCAAGATATAATGAGAAGGACTCACCACCAAGATAGGCTGCTCCACTCTCATAGTAACAACATCGCCGCTCCTGCAGCTAGACCCCACCCAGATTCGTCCGCCGGCCAATCACCAGCCAGAGCCCAGCTCTGCCCAGACTCCGACCAATGAGAAGCCAGAGTTGAATCGCTCAGGCTTCTTTTCAGAATTTCAAGCTTGTGCTTCTCTGCCACTAGCCAATCACCTTGCAGTATCTCTGCATACTATCACTGCATTTTAGCCCTGCTGACTTTATAGTCGGTGCGCTAAGCAAGGGAAAATAAGATTTGAGAGAGCTCTCTCACTGTTTTATAAGTAATTTCAAGACTCATTTCACTCCTCTTTCTCTCTAAAAAATAACCTTCTCTCTTGTGGAAAATTTGGTAGCCGTTGTGGTCTTTAAAACTCCAATAGAAGCAAGACTCAGGAGGCAAAACGTTCTACTGTCGCAATACTACATTGCAAGTAGCATAGGGAAAGCATAGGCTGGCGCCTTCCATAAGCCAGAACTCATTTTAATTGATAACACCCAAACCCTTCAGGCAACAGTCACAAATCTACTCACACCTCACAGGTATCACCAACCCTCTCTCTCTACTTGAAACATAAAGACATTGTATCCTCACCCCCATCATCTCCCACCATCATACCTGTCACCCATACCAAACCATCAGCCTCCGACATGGGGCAAATATTACACAGAAGTTTTCATGCCTGAACCCTTAAGATGCTTCAAATGACAGAGATTTGGTCACCACCAACAAGAATGCACACCCAAACCCGTATGTGGCGTATGCAGTGGGAAACACCCAATAAGGGATGGCATCGATAGGCATAAGAGGAAAGAAGCAACTACAGCCAGATGCCCCAACTGCTACAAAGGACACCATGCATGGTACAAAGGCTGCATGGAGAGACTGCAAAGGATCTGGAAGATGAAAGGATCTCCCCCCTGACCACAGCACAACAATACACATCACAATCACAACCACCTACTAGACAGCAAGAACCCCAAAAAGATCTCTCAAGACAATGGCAGCAATCAACTCAACAACACACACACAAACCAGAACCACCAAAATCACAAAAACCCTAACACCAGCAAACACACAAAACAGGACCACCACAATCACAAAAACCCCAAGACCACCAGCCACCCATTCAGACACACAGATGAACATGCCCGTCCCAGACGCCAAGTCGACTTCTTTCCTATCTTACTCCACACCAAAACAGCCACTCCTCCCGACCCCACCCAATCATCACACCATGCCCTCTTCCTCCCACCCCGTTCATGAGAGTAGCACCTCTACTGGTAGTCGGGGCAGTGCCCCAGAGCCCCCCATCAACAGTCACAATTACATCCTCACACGCGAAGAACTTTGGAGAGAAATAGCATCTGTAGTATCACAAGTTCTCTGCCACTTACTCCCAGAACAACACTTTACACCAGATCTTAGGAAAACATTAGTATCATTGATAAACTAAAATAGAGCAAAACAATCAAAACCCAAACAACACCCTAAACGACGGAAACAGCACACACACAACCCTAAAAATCCTTCAATGGAACATAAACAGTACCAACTCAAAATACGCCACACTGCAATCACAGGTGCTTGTAGAAAAACATGACAATATCCTCCTACAGGAAACTCTTGTTAGAGAAACCAACATTCTCCTTTCAGGGATACACAGTATACAAAACCCCCCACACAAATGAAAACAGAGGTTTAATCACCCTGGTGAAAGCAACAATTCCATCAGAGAAAATAAAAACATAGACTGCGGGCAAGGTATTGAAACGCTAAGCGTCCAGATAAGACTAGAAAACACCTCACTAGTCATTCACAACATATACAAAGGCCATGACAAAATCCTTGAAGGAGAGAACCTCTTCAGTGCTGCCTCCGGAGAAAACACATTCTTTGTAGTAGACTTCAATGCTCATCATCCATGCATACGATCCAAACAGCATACAAATGCAGCAGGCAGATACATACATCTGCTTTTGGAAGAATTTCCTGAAGATGACACAAACGAAGCTACTCACCTCCGAAGAGACAGACTAGACCTGAGCTTCGTATCCCAAAACCTGAAGGAAGAATGTGCATGGAAAGTGCACCCAGTACTAACTAGTGATCACTTTGCAACTGAAACCAGCATTAAAATAACAAAAATTTCCCCTCCACCACCCCCTCCAGCAGGATGGAGACCAGACCTGGCAAACTGGCCCACATTTGAAAACCATATGACTGTGTGGGCAACACAGTACCTCCAAACTCCGGCCCAAAACATAAACACGCTTCAGGAGGACTTATTGAGTAGCCTGCATAATGCAGCAAACATCTCCATGCCTAAGAAAACTTTTACCACTAACAAAACCCCCCACAAAGACAGCTGGTACTATAACACAAGAATCAAGGAAATGAACACATGAGTAAATAGAACAAGAAAACTCTTCAGACGCAGTCCCACTGATGAGATACATGCTCTTCTAAGATACGTTATAAACCATGCAACACAAACTGCCAAAGAAGTGAAGCAAGAAACCTAGCTAAAATGGTGCTCACATACTACCCGACTTACACCCATTGCAAAAATGTTCAAATGGTTCAACAAAATATCAGGAAAACCAAGATAACACAACCACACCATCCTGACCCTCAAGCTGAAGCAAACAGACTTCCACAGCATTTTGCCGACAGGACCAAATCGGCACACCTACCACAAACCACAAGAGAAAGGCAAGTGGCACTAGACCCAGCAAGATGGAGAGTCATTAACATGGCCTGCAGTATCCCTGATGACACAGACACTCCATTCACACTAAAAGAACTGGGCAAAGCCCTTCAAAAGGGAACAGACATAGCCCCTGGGGCAGACAGGATCACATACAGCATGCTGAAGAACATGGGAACGGCAGTCAAAACAGTTCATCTCCATATAATCAACAGAACATACACAGAGCGCAGTAGACCCACACAATGGAACCAGCAAAATACACAACCGATCCCCAAGCCCAAAGAACCCAACTCCTACAGACCCATCTCTCTCATCAGTTGCACAGAAAAGACTGCAGAGAGAATGGTGCTAAACAAACTGCTATGGAAAACAGGACCTCTACACCATCGCCTATATGCCTACAAAGACGGGATAGGCACACAAGAATGCCTAGCAGATGCCATGTCCACAATTAATGAGAGAAAAGCAATAGTAGTTTTTCTGGACTTACAAAAAGCTTATGAGCTAGCCAGTGCAGCTGCCATCCTTGAAGCCTTGGCTGACAAGGCAGTGATAGGCAACCTTTTAGCATGGGCCAAAGGATACATGCAAAACAGACAGGCCAGAGTCACCTTCCAAGGAGCAAGCTCGGACTTTCTCAGTCTGGAGAATGGAACACCTCAAGGAGGCATACACAGTCCCTTCCTTTTCAATGTATTAATGGAAAAATTAGCCACAACCACCCTGCCCAATGGGGTTGAAATATTCATTTATGCAGATGATGTCTGCCTAGTCAGCACAGACAGACACAGATCTCACCAGAACATGCAAAGTGCAATAACACAAATCGAAAATAGATGCACAGACCTAGGTCTAAAAATCAACATGGCAAAGACTAAAGCAATGGCCATCAAACACAGTCTAGACCCGAATGAAATGCAGCTCATGGGTGAACCCATTGAATGGGTAAACAACTTTGTATACCTAGGAGTAAACATAAACAAGCAGCTCTTCCCATGCAAAGAACTTGAAATACTGAAGCAGAAAATCAAATGCAGACACAATGCTATGGGAAGGATCACCTCTCTACAACCGGGAGCAGTATATCATGCCCACAGAACCTTCTACACACAAACAGTAAGGTCAACAGTTGAGTATGCTGCACCTGTTCTCACCAGTCTCACAAGCACAGAGCAAAAGACCCTTGAAGTAATTCAAAACAATGCCCTGCGACTCATCACAGGTGCTCCAATGTGGACTAACTTATGGATTCTGAGATATGAAACAAAATTACAGTCTCTGACATACAGAATAGACCAGAGAAACACAACCATCCTGCTAAAAACTTTGAAAAATGAAAGGAACTGTCCACTTAAAAGAGAGATAAAAAAGTGCATTGATCTCCACAAAGAACTAGACCCACCCAAGACATACGCTGGCAACCTTTTAGAAACATTAAGAAAAGTAGGCACGCAAAAGCATGCTGATGCTGTCAGAGAAGACTCTCCTCTCACTGAGCATGCAGAACCAGCACCCTGGAAACCAGAACTCTTCAATATCAACTTCACAGTCCTCCCGGCAAGCAAGGCAGCATGCACCATCCAACAGCTGAAACAAGCAGTACAAGATTCAATAAGGAAAACAACAGCCACAAATGAATATTTTACAGATGGATCAGTAGACCTCAGCATCCCTGCAGCGGCAGCAGGAGTCTACTCGAAATCACCAAAAGGGAGCTGGAGGCTCTCGGACAATGCCTCCACTATACAGACTGAGCTGATAGCAATCGCTAAAGCGCTAGAAGACTCGCAACAAAAACTGGGAAACACAACTATCCACACCGAAGCGAAAGGAGCAATACAAGCCTTCACAAAAGGCAAGGCAAAAGAAAACTTCAAACTCCTGACAAGTATATGGGCAATTGCCAACATCCACCATACTAGAAACA
>NC_061090.1:34840364-34842864 GCF_015104395.2 Macrobrachium nipponense | reverse complement strand
TCTTTCTTTTACCTCCCCCACCCCCAAAAAAGTAGGTAAAATATTGCGAACATAAACAAAACATCCCAAACTCCAGCAAGATACGGACTTGATGTGACTTAATTCTAGGTCGTTGAGGACCATGCGTACAAGCTCAAGTCTTGATGCTGAAAAGTTTTCGAGGTAAAGTTCGGTGGTATGAAAAGGAGCAGCTATTACTTGCCTGCAGGTGAGAGAGAGAGATTATTCATTATACGTTGCAAAATTAGGTCATGGCATTTTTTTCCTTTAATTTTGTGTAATTTATGCAACAAGAAAATAATGAAGATTTATACTCTCGTAAGTTTGGCGTTCTTAACCTGCCATTATAACGAAGATGTAATTAGCAATTACTTCTGCGGCAACTGCTTTCTTGAGCAAAATTTTCAGGAAACAAAAAATTCACAGGGAAATTACTGAGCATACATCAAGGTAATTGTTTTCTCAAAAATCCTCTGGTCATAGATGCTGAACTGTTTTATATTATCAATTGCATTTACATTTGGGTTGTTACATAATATATCCCATACCAAAATTGGAATATACACAATTTACAAAAATAGGTAATACCAGACGTTCCTTACACAACCTGGTCAACCACTCCATGGCTCTCACCTCCATACAGCATCAGAACTCTCGTCTTCCCATCAACCATTGGTTGACGTTCCACTGAGAAACAACAGTCTTCGTGTATTTAATATTTTCTAAATACATTGATTTTAGTCTTGGAGCTTAAAATCTAGGACAGGGGTTCGTAACCCTTTGATGACTCCAGACCCCAATAAATTACCCAATATGGTTCTATACTACCTTTGCTTAAGTCCACTTAAGTCCTATTTATTGACAATGTAACTCAATAGTAATACATACTTTAGGTATGAATAGCTAGGAATAGAACATGTAAGAAAATCAAAAGCATTTATAGTTTTATGTAGCTGTTTATTTACAAAATGTACCCATGTATACACTGACGTTAAAATGAAATATATACAAATATCGAGACCAATACCCATACTGCCAGCAAGTGGTTTTCATACCCCCAAGGGGTATATGGATACCCCCTGTTAAGAACCCTTGATCTAAGAAATTAATCATTATCAGCTATACGATCAAATATTCACTCATTAGTAACATAAAAGTTAAGATAGCTTTCCGAAAAGCAGGTTTCTAGTTTAGAAAAATAATCCTCCTTTCATTTCAATGTTAGTAAGGGGAATCGTAGAGACGCCTTTATTCTCTGTTTTCCTGCTTATGAGAACGGAAATTCTGCAAGCAAATAAATTCCGCTTCCAAACGCAGTTTTAGCCGCTTGAGTCCCGACCTCCGAAATGGGAGAGGATATTTTTCATGCTCTCCTTGGCATCATCCCCGCCCGAGTCTGGCTAAATAAACCGAAGCAGAGGTCTTATATATTCCCGGGGAGGGGTGGGGGTGGGTGGGAGAGAACCGTAAGTTATAGAGGCAGAATTCCTGTACCCAGCGAGTGGGGAAGGTTTAATGTAGTAAAATGAGAGATTTTCCTTACAAAATTGAAGCATCAAGTTAAGAAATATTCAAACCTGGTACAGACCACATAAGACCAAATCTATATATCCCTCTCCGTCACCATTGCATGATAGTAATTCAGTCCATATTTGAATGAGCTTACCTTAATTTTGATTGTTTCATTGCATTCTTAATCTACGTAGAAGTTTTGTTTATTTAACTACCAGCTCTCGTAAAAAAAATAGATTATTATATCGATAATTAGTAATTATTAATAAATGTAATAATTTTCAAGATTTAGGGACATTCACCGACATTTACATAAAATGCAGGGTGAGCATGACATTTAAATATATCGACTTTATTCGCTCCTCCCCTCTGGGAATATCATTGTAACTTTTTTGTTTTAAGCCTAAATGGGACTGGTTCGAAGTTGTCACATGCAACAGAAACTTTTCCAAAACATTATTCCTGTCTCTCCCCAAGACATTTAGTTTCTCAGTTCAATTTTATGGAGCAGTATCTTCTACGCTTAGTGATTATTGACGTCCTTTGTATAAATTTACATATATTAGTGTGCATCAGTACTCATCTCTCTATCTATTTGTCTATCTATCTCTTGTCTCTTCTTTTGAATGTAGTCATAAATTCGGTGGAAGTTGAATACGTATAGTGTCACGATGATAACCGAGGATGGAAAGTAAAAAAAAAAAAAAAAAAAAATAGAAAGGATGTTAGGAACTTACACTCGAGTTTTTTTTATGTAGGAAGTAAAGAAATAGCGTGATCAAATACGGCTCAAGAATATATATTTTAGAGCTTTTATATCTTTCAGCCATCATGTTTTTCAGTCGTCATAATTCTAGCGCATGATTTCAGCGCTCTTCAGGGGTAATGTGTATTAGAGATGCTTATTTGAAAAGTACTTATCATTTGAGAATAATCAAGCATATGGTTTTATTGTTACCAAATCTAGATTTGCTTGTATATACTTTAA
>NC_061090.1:34822417-34832417 GCF_015104395.2 Macrobrachium nipponense | reverse complement strand
ATGATAAGCATGTCGAAGCCTCTCTCTCTCTCTCTCTCTCTCTCTCTCTCTCTCTCTCTCTCTCTCTCTCTCTCTCTCTCTCTATGGGAACTTCTTTACATATAAGATATGTGACACATGGAGTAAACTGCCACCAGAGGTTGCAAACAGCAACAGTGTGTAAGAGGTTAAAAGAAAGCTAGACAGAATCAGTAGGACACTGTGAATGCACAGTAAAACCTGCTCCTAGAGATAAGTGAGCACATGACGTTTCCTCTTAGGATAGACCAACAAGTCTTTGAGACATTCTAATCCTTGTAACTCTCTCTCTCTCTCTCTCTCTCTCTCTCTCTCTCTCTCTCTCTAATTGATTTTCAATGACACCTCTCCCAACCGTAACTGCTTTCCTAAACTTTTCGTAATACATCCCTTTGCTGTGAAACTGACTGGAGGATCTCAAAGAGGAACTGAAGCTCTTTAAAATCTTCACGAACTGTTGAATCTCATTCAACATTCTCCGATCCACAAAAGGCAACAGAGGCTTTCCTCAGAATCTTTTTAACTATGGAGGTTCACGGCGCAGTTTCGTTCTTTATAATCGTCAGACCACGAAGGAGATTTGTAAATATTTCGTTTTGGTTCTTAGTGGAATAAAATTAGATAAGGAATATTTTAGAAGCGACACACACACACACACACACACACACACACACACAACACACACATATATATATATATATATATATATATATATATATATATATATGTTGTGTGTGTGTGTGTGTGTGTGTATGTGCATAAATATACAATTATATATGTATATATATTTATTATATATACCTAGTATATATGTCCTCAAGTATAAAAGGCCAATTAAAGCGTTTGAAGTTCTGCAGAGCCCTTTCGACTTCTTGTCCATTACTTAGCAGCCTGCTGTGTAGGGCAGAGAGTCGAAAGACCTTCCAGATCTCCATCGTTATTCTTTCCCTTCGTAGATTTTTGTCTTTATTTATATATATCTCGCGTTCCATATTCTCGTGATTTAGTTATGCATACGTATTTATGTGCGTATATTTCTCTGTGTGCCGATTATAGCCTGCTTTGTTTGATTAAGTACTAACTAGCTTTGTAAAAATACAAATAAAAAAAAAGTATCTGCTCTCGAGGCCCTGAAAATAAAAAGTTTGAAACTCCCATTCACTCTTCCCGCTGCTATTTCCGCGGGCATTCGGACAGGATATGAGCTGTGCTTGCCTTCATTAAGTAGCAAACTTTGCCCTCAGCTGGCTTAATTGGAGGCAAATTCAGGTTTTACGCCCAAGTGATGAAAAGGGCCGTTCTCAAAGTCATTACACTGAATGATCATTAGAGCTTCCTATGAAGATTTTTCCTCTGAGGTTTTCACAGATATTAACCCGCCGTAGGGGGGTTGTGCCATCAGTGCACCTCATTCGGTGCAATGTATGTATTACTTAAGGTTCTTTGCAGCGTCCCTTCGGCCCCTCTCTGCTACTTCTTTCATTCCTTTAACTGTACCTCCGTTCATATTCTCCTACTTCCATCTTACTGTCCACCCTCCCGTAACAATTGTTTCATAGTGCAACTGCTTTGAGGTTTTCCTCCTGTAACACCTTTCAAACCTTTTACTGTCGATTTCCGTTTCAGCTTTGAATGGCCTTAGTTGCCCCAGTGCTTGGCATAATGCCGAAAATCTGTATAGATTAAAATCAGAGATATTAACTGACCTGGGTAACCTTTTATACGGAGGAAGTCTTCGGCGTTGCCAGGAATGTTATGAACATAATTACGTAATGTGGCTCGAGCGTCTAACTAATGAAATAATCTAAGTGCTCAGACGAGAATCTTATGAATTAAATAGTTAAATAATTATACGACAAGACTTGAGTTTCTAACTGATGAAAAGTTTAGTAGGTTAAAGAGGAGTATTATATTCCCTTTAATATATCCGTATAAATATGGAGTCAGCTGAGTAACATGTTGAATAATATTTTGAAGTTTGCATCACGGAAAAAGTTAGCGAGAAAAATCTAAATAAAAATAACCAGAGCTCCAGTTAAAATGTAAATAATTTTTGGAAAACAGGACACCATATTTCCCGTACGTTTCTTACATACAACTAGAAAAATAAAAAAGGTTATATCTTTTGGAATGTTCTCATACGAAAATAGGGAGGGTGAAAAGAAATAAAAAATTGATTGGTAGAGTGTAAATTTCTGGGGATCCAGACACGATGTGTTAAATTTGAACTCAAGTTAGATATAAAAGACATAAAATAGGTCAAATTCTATGCATCGAAGGCATTATTTCTATCACACTTTTATTTGAATATGGTGAATTTTCAATCATTGCAGATGATATTACTGTGTAATTACATAATAATTTTATTATGTAAAAAAACTAAATATATAAGGCAGATATTGGGAAAATATTCGAATAAACAGAGAAACAACCGTTATTACACCTGTGATCATTTCATAGTTTATCAAACTGAATGACAAATGAGATTTGAATGGAGAGTGATGAGGGAAATACAAAAATCATAATTGTTTTTGATTTAGTGATTGACTGGCCAAGAGTGAGAGAGGTCGAAATGAGAAAATAGAGAGAGAGAGAGAGAGAGAGAGAGAGAGAGAGAGAGAGAGAGAGAGAGAGAAATCGCCAAAATATGGTAGTTTGATTAGCTGTTGTAACACCGTTTTGGTATTCATCCTTTAATTGCCATGAAATTTCTAACTGGTATAATTATTGAGTCAATGTTACTGTCGCTTAATTTCTGGTAAATAATGTGGAAGCTGGAAACAGTATCATTGCCTCTGCTGTAATTGACTTTCAAATCCAAATGTCCAGATGGCCGACTAAAATTAGAGCAGAGGAAATACCAAGTGTTTCCCGACCTATACTTTACTATTCCCAGAAATTCACAGAAGCTGTAATTGCACCATAATTATACCAATTAGCAGCCTCATGGCAATGAGGGGGTGAGTACCAGTAAGGTGTAGTAGGAGCTAATTAAACTAAAATATTTAAGCATATGATTAGTCTCTCTCTCTCTCTCTCTCTCTCTCTTCTCTCTCTCTCTCTCTCTCTCTCTCTCTCTCTCTCCAGTAAATAGGATAATATCAACTTGGTCCGTATCGCCTTTTGAATGTCTCCAGCGACGCGATTATCGCCTAAATAATGTTTTTCTTTCTCAGTTTCGTTAGGCGAAGACTTTTTCATTGATCTCAAAACCTCTTCGTTCAACTCAGACGATGACTCTTGGGAAAATGGAGAGGGCCTTCTTGTCTCACAATATTGCTTTTGCCTTCCACTTCTCCCTGTGGAGAGGACTTGGAGTGCTCCTTAATCCATGACTGGGTGGGTGTCTGAATATTAATGTTCTTAACTATACTATAATATTTATATATATATATATATATATATATATATATATATATATATATATATGTGTGTGTGTGTGTGTGTGTGTGTGTGTGTGTGTGTGCATATATATACAATTATAGTATATATATTTATTTTATATATACCTATGTATATATGTCTCAAAGTATAAAAGGCCAATTAAAGCTAAGGACTATATTTCGGTGGACTTACTTCCTCCCATATACACACACAAACACACACACACACACACACACACACACACACACACCACACACACACATATATATATATATATATATATATATATATATATATATATATATATATATATATATATATATGTGTGTGTGTGTGTGTGTGTGTGTGTGTGTGCATAAATGTACTTATATATGTATATATATTTATTTTACTATACCTATGTATATATGTCTCAAGTATAAAAGGCCAATTAAAGCTAAGGACTATATTTCGGTGGACCTTACTTCTCCCCATATCATACACACACACACACACACACACACACACATATATATATATATATATATATTATATATATATATATATATATATATATATATATATATATGTGTGTGTGTGTGTGTGTGTGTGTGTGTGTGTGTGTGTGGGCGTATGTAATATGTGTGTGTGGTGCTTTTATGCGTATATGCAAACATCATAAAATCGTATGGATATTTACACATTCATATATACCAACTCTATTCCAAAAAAGCTAACTTCTCGGGAACCACCAAACAAAACAGAGCAAAACATCAGCTACATCACAATTCTCATTACTTCCTCATTATGTACCTTAGACTTCTTTTCAAGTAGATCCTCTTCAACTCATTAGAGAACCACTACTCGTAAAATGATCTGAAGGACACAACACCGAGACACAATATGCACCAATGCGTCCGCTGAGAAATACATCAGAATAAGACTTCTCTGCAATAATACACAAGGTCATTATACAGATATCCGAGTTTAAAGAAGTGCAGGGGACGAACGCATTCCATAACACACATATAGTAACCGTTAATGAGCAAGATTCTTGTTACGAATGCAAAATAGAATAGCAAATTGTTGAGGGATAGAGTTAAGGGAAAAAAAAAGAGTTCTGTGTGACCGGTCTTTAATTCCCCCCCCCCCCCCCCCCCCCCCCCACCCCCCCCCCCCACCCCCCCCCCCCCCCCCCCCCCCCCCCCCCCCCCCCCTTGAGTTACTTTCAGGTACCCAATTCGCCGTTTTGGTGTCAAGGACAGGACCTCTGGTTACTTTTCTAAAAAGAAGAGAGATATACTTTTTCCACCCTGTGATTATGAGAACGCTTCATTATATTATTATTATTTTTTTGGCTTTATCATAGTCCTCCAATTCGACTGGGTGGCATTTATAGTGTGGGGTTCCGGGTTGCATCCTGCCACCTTAGGAGTCCTTCACTCTTCTTACTATGTGCGCCGTTTCTAGAATCACACTCTTTTGCATGAGTCCTGGAGCTACTTCAGCCTCTAGTTTTTCCAGATTCCTTTTCAGGGATCTTGGGATCGGGCCTAGTGCTCATATGATTATGGGTACAATTTCCACTGGCATATCCCATATCCTTCTTATTTCTATTGTCAGGCCTTGATACTTATCCATTTTTTCCTTTTCTTTCTCTTCAACTCTGGTATCCCATGGTATTGCGACATCAATGAGTGATACTTTCTTCTTGATTTTGTCAATCGACGTTACGTCTGGTCTATTTGCACGTTTCACCCTATCTGTTTTGATACCATAGTCCCAGAGGATCTTTGCCTGATCGTTTTCTATCACTCCTTCAGGTTGGTGTTCGTACCACTTATTGCTGGAAGGTAGCTGGTGTTTCTTGCACAGGCTCCAGTGAAGGGCTTTTGCTACTGAATCATGCCTCTTTTTGTACTGGTTCTGTGCAAGTGCCGGACATTCGCTTGCTATGTGGTTTATGGTCTCATTTTTCGTATTGCACTTCTTGCATATCAAGGAAGATGTATTATTTCCATCTATCGTTCTTTGGATATATCTGGTTCTTAGGGCCTGATGATTTCTTGTGCCGCTGTTATCATTCCTTCAGTTTCCTTTTTGAGCTCTCCCCTCTGTAGCCATTCCCATGCGTCATCACTGGCTAGTTCTTTAGTCTGTCTCATGTATTGTCCGTGCATTGGTTTGTTGTGCCATTCCTCTGTTCTATTTGTCTATATCTTGTCTCTGTATATTTCTGGGTCTTCGTACTTTACTCAGTCTTTCTCCCCATGCACTCTTTAGCCACTCGTCGTTCACTGGTTTTCATATATTGCCCAGTGCTCTGTTCTCGATGTTGACGCAGTCATCTATGCTTAGTAGTCCTCTCCCTCCTTCCTTTCGTGTTATGTATAGTCTGTCCGTATTTGCTCTTGGGTGTAGTGCTTTGTGTATTTTCATATGTTTCCTAGTTTTCTGGTCTATGTTGCGGAGTTCTGCCTTCGTCCATTCCACTATTCCTGCGCTGTATCTGATCACTGCCACTGCCCATGTGTTTATGACTTTTATCATATTTCCAGCATTGAGTTTTGACTTGAGTATCGCCTTGAGTCTCTGCATATATTCTTTCCGATGGCTGTCCTTCAATCTCTTGTGTTTTATATCCCCTCCTTCCATTATTCCCAGGTATTTGTATCCAGTTTCATCTATGTGTTTGATGTTACTCCTATTTGGTAGCTTTATCCCTTCAGTTCTTGTTACTTTGCCCTTTTGTATGTTGACTAAGGCGTATTTTTCTATTCCAAACTCCATCCTGATGTCCCCAGATACAACCCTTACAGTCTGGATTAGGGTATCTATTTCCTTGATGCTCTTACCATACAGCTTGTGTCGTCCATGAACATCAGATGTAATTTTGTTGCCCCTTTTCTTGAGTTTGTACCAGCATCCATCTTCTGCAGTACTTTTTGTCATGGGAATCATGGCTACTACGAAGAGTAGTGGGGACAGTGAGTCGCCCTGGAAGATCCCTCTCCTGATATTAACCTCTGCTAGTCTTGTTCCAGAGCTTGTAAGTATTGTATTCAGTTGCGCATTGTATTTTTGAGGAAGCTGATAGTGTTTTCCTCTGCCCCCCCCCCCATATATTTTCAGGCATTCTATTAGCCATGTGTGTGGTACCATGTCGAAGGCTTTCTTATAGTCTATCCATGCCATGCTTAGGTTGGTTTTCCTTCTCTTACTGTTCTTCATTACCATTTTGTCTATCAGGAGCTGGTCTTTTCTACACTTTTCCTTCTGCAGCCTTTCGGTTGGTGGGGGATGGTGTTTGTCTCCTCTAGGTAGTTGTATAGCCTTTTGCTGATGATACTGTTAGTAACTTCCACACTTATTGGTAGGCAGGTGATAGGCCTGTAGTTACTGGCTATATTTCCCCTTACTATTTGTCTCTGGACTAAGATGTTCTTCCTGTGGTCATCCATTTGGGCGCATGGTGATTTGTGATACAATGCTGGAGTTGTTCTGCTATTCTTGGTTGTAGGGCCTTGAAGATTTTGAGCCAGTATTATCAGTTATGTTGCAATAAAAGTTCGCACCACTCATACACGCACGCCACACACAGGAGACATAAGCCCTTACAAAAGGAAATAAGTCAACCTGGAAGAATGAATAATTAATTATTCAAGTGGTGCCATCTCCGTGTTAATTAGTTGAGACATTTTGACGTATTTTTAATATACTGATATCCGGAGGATGGAAAGAGAATATTGAATAAAAGCAAGGTACGTTTATGCAAAGTAAGGAAATTTGAACTAAGAAATCGGGCCTTTATATAAATTAAATGGTTTATGTATGAATAGCTAAGAAATTATGTAGGAAAGTATACTGAAAGAATAGATGGTCTCTTTACTGGGGGTTGTGTAAGGACTGAAATTCCACCGGGGATTAAATTATCATTTATTTATTTTGATATGCTTGAAGAAGACCTTTATAAATACAGGTTTTATTGAAAATAATGACTATTTCAGCTGCGTTTGTTTTGTATAGAAGTTTCTTTATTCTTATTACTGACTCTTCTTCTGTACTCAAATTGGCTATTAAAAATCCAAATTAGGGATTCATGTAAAAAAACATGGTATTTGTCAAATTGAATATATACGAAATGCAGTAAGATCTAATTTGTACTGCATTTTGTGTAATATATTCAATTTGACAAGAACCTCGTTTTTTTTTTACATGAATCCCCCATTTGGCGTTTTAATAGCCAATTTGAGTACAGAAGAAAAGTCAGAAATAAGAAGAACAGTGAAACTATTATACAAAATAAACGCAGCTGAAATAGCCATTATGTATTTGAACTCATTTTGATGTCTATATATCACTGCTAAAAGAGGGAGTAAGAGGTGGTAGGCAGACATATGTAGTGAACAATCTAAGAGAGGTGTAGAAATCGTTTTCATATTAAATTATTATTATTATTATTATTAGATGAAACCTATTCGCATGGAAAAATCACAACAAAGGGGCCATTGACTTTAAATTTTAATCTTCTAAAGAAAAACGTTATTTTTTTTCAAACCTCCCACTGTTAAAGACCCCACACTGCAGCAGTAACTGATCATGATACAGAGAACCAATGGTTTTTCATAGCTTTGGGCGAGGCGCGAACAGGCGACATCGAAGCGGCATGCCGCGACGCTAGCCACCATACCAGTATGGTAATCCTTTTTATTTCCTAACCTAAACACATAAGAATTCTCGTGTTTTTAATTAAGTCTCAAGTCAGTTGATCTCGGTAAAACTGAGAATAAAAACACCGGTGGAAGTCTGAAAAAGGAAAAGATTCAAGAGTCGGGATACAAAATACCAATTGAGGAGCCAAAAAAAGTTTGTTGGTGATCAATAAAGGAATTCAATTAAACTCCCCAGTTGTGGAATTCGACAAGGTGCGTTCCTGTGTTCCCTGTTGCTATTCCAGTTCAAGATGCGAGTTACGAATTTTTTTTTCTTTTGTTTAATTCATAAAATAAACGATTATTTCGTTGATGCAAGTTATCTTATTTTTTTATGATAAAACACGATGATTTAATCTTAATGGAAGTTATTTTAATGTTTTATAATTAATAGAAAAATATTTCATTGAAGCTAGTTATATAAGTATTTTGTGTGATTAATCAAAAATCTATATCTAATTATTGTAATTTACACGAGGTTTTTGATATATATATACTATATATATATATAATATATATATATATATATATATATATATATATATATATATATATGTGTGTGTGTGTGTTTAATATTACATATATATGTATACATATATATTCATACATATTTATTTATACATACATATATATATATATATATATATATATATATATATATATATATATATATATATATATATATATATATATATAATTGTTTCCGTTTGTCTGTCAATATTCACCATCCTACATCATTTCGGAATCATTAAAAGACCGGAAAACCGAATCGCACCCATTAGCATAGTTAACTTTAGAAGTTTAAAACATTTCGGGGCCAATGATCAGTGCTGTCAAGTTTGCACAGATGAAAAAAGCGTGACTTTCATCGTCATGGGAAATATCGGCTTGCTGATGTGAAAGACTCGCCACGAAATGAACCCGTTGCGTTTTAGTTTGTAATGCGATTCTGCATATTGCTTTTATTCCTCGATCAAGCGTTCATGTCTTTTATATTTTTTTTAACATTTCTGGTCGTTGTAGACTCAAGGTGATTGTGTAAATTGATTTTATTAATTGAAATAAAGCGTTCATATCTTTTATATTTTAACATTTCAGTCGTCAAGATCTTAAAGTGATTATGTAAACTGATTTTGTACTTGATGAAGCGTTCATATCTTTTACAATTTCTTGTGGTCTAGACCTTAGGTAAGGGATTCTGTATATTGATTTTATTAATTGAATAGAGAGTTCAGGTGTTTTTGACCATTTCTGGTCGTCTCGACCTTAAGGTCAACCTATATATTGATTTTATTCATTCATAAATAGTTCATGCTTTCTATTTCTGATCGTCTAGGTCTTAAAGTGATCCTGATATTAATTGTATTCCTTCGAAAAGAGTTCATGCATTTTACTATTTCTTGGTCGTCTAGACCTAAAGGTTTTAATATGATAATATACAAATGAAGGAGGTTTCTACATAAAAAAACAATAGAATCATTTAATTTCTTTGCCTTAAGGTTATTTTGGTCAAAACGTTCAAAGAATCAGAAAAACGCGAAATAAATGATATGTCTGTGTCAATGAAATACCATTAAAAGTTATTCCTTTTTGCAGATTGCTTATAAACGTAAGGCCATAGATACAATATCGTTTCGTTAATATGTGGATCGTAAGTCACACTGTTCGTGTCCATATATATATATTTTTTTAGCCCTGTGCCTTTCACGTCCACTCGTGTGGAAAGCTTGCCACTGAAATTACTACTTTTTATCAGGCAATGGCTCTTGTAGCGAGTGCTATTATATCCTGTAATTGGAATACAGAATCAATGTGAAGTATTTGCATAAGACCCGAACTGTTTTGAATATAAAGTGATTTTTTATGTGGACGTTTCAAGATTTTTATTTTTTTTTATAGAAAGTTTG
>NC_061090.1:34818726-34821917 GCF_015104395.2 Macrobrachium nipponense | reverse complement strand
GTATATACTTTAAGATCGAACCTATATATATATATATATATATATATATATATATATATATATATATATATATATATATATATATATACATATATATATATATATATATATATATATATATATATATATATATCTATATATATATATATATATATAGTTATATCTATATATATATATATATATATATATATATATATATATAGTAATATATATATATATATATAATATATATATATATATATATATATATATATATATATGTATATATATATATATATATATATATATATATATATATATCTATATATATCATATGGTTTTATTGTATCTATGTATGTATGTATGTATACAGATAGTTAGAGGAATATCATAGTTGTTTTACTGTATCTTTAATTTGGAATAATCCTTTCCAAGGTAATATTCAAATGCTTGACATAGAGCTGCGGTAGCATGTTATCCTCATATCACTTACCACTAATTTCTAACCCTAAAGAGGAACGAAACTCCCCTGCAAAATATTCATTAGCTGGTCTTCGAAAATTGTATGTTGATTACAACTAATTGAAAGCTTTGAAAATGAGAAAGACTTTTAGGAATTTAATATACAGACTTGGAAAACATTGTAACTTGCATGAATTTAATGTTCCAACGTAATTTTCTATTTCGTTTCACCTTTAATGATTTTTTAACCTAAGGGTAAGTGTAGTGCATCTCGTGATAACGTCTACCTGACTTCCTCTTACAGTATGAAACTAAAATCATTTAACGTTCTCGTGTTGCACATTACTGCATTCAGTTACATCGTTTGTGAAAGGCTTCTATTCCTTCTCCAATATTAATAATAATAATAAAAACAATAATAAAAAAGTGATGCAGATCTATATATATATATATGTATATCTCTAGGAAATGCAACGAAGGAAAGTGAAGTAACGGATGCATTTTTTCATTATTTATGTATTCATTACCTTCCATATTCAGTTATACACACACACACACACACACACACACACACGCACACACACACACACACACACACATATATATATATATATATATATATATATATATATATATATATATATATTATATATATATATATGTATATATATATATATATATATATTATATATATATATATATATATTTATTTATTTATATATATATATATATATATATATATATATATTATATATATAGTATATATATATATATATATATATATATATATATATATATATATATATCTATTTATATTTATATATATATATATATATTATATATATATATATATATATATATATATATATATATATATATATATATATATATATATATATATATTATATATATATATATATTATATATATATATTATATATGTATCCTATATATATATATATATAATATATATATATATATATATATATATATATATATATATATATATATATATATATATATATATATATATATATATATATATATATATATATATATATATATATATATATATATATATATATATATATATATATATATATATATATGTGTGTGTGTGTGTGTGTGTGTGTGTGTGTGTGGGTCTGTGTCTGTGCGCTCGTTCTTTTTTTGTATATTTGCATTAAAAAGTTTGTAAGGCTGCTTTTCCTCTTTCGTTTATCTAAAGTAAACCTTGAAATGTTGAGCAACTTTCAAACTCTGCTAAATCTTCTCATGTTAGATGAAACAAATTTTTTTTTATTATTTTTCATTAAAACTTGACACGACCGTTTTTCTTCTCCTATAATCTTTTAAGCCGTAGACCTCTTCTGGGCCAACTCGCTTGGCACTTCGGAAAAGAAACAATTAAGAAATTACATAATTTATGTTCTAGTTATATTCATGAATGTTTTTGTTCCCTTGTTTTCCCAACATGTTTGTTGGAACTAAATGTAAAATATATATATATTTATATTAGTATATATAAAGGCAAGCGTGAGTGAAATATGGATGGTAAGTATAGTAGAGTTTCGTAGGTTCGTTGGTCTGCTATTTCAGTTATATGACAAACAATTTCTTCTTTTATTTCTGCTCGTGGCTACATTATCAGGGAATTTTAGCGTAATTTTATTATATATACCTAATATCTAAATATAGATTAGCTCTACATAGTAAACTTCTTGGCGCAATATTTCATAATCTTCACAAGTTTATCGTTCAAAAAACGTAGGTAAGCGTTGTTCAGTTTCTGATTAACTATTTTGATCTAACTAATTCGAGCTATTTTCATTTATAGTATTTCAACATACGGAAAATAAATCCTAAATAGAACACTTAGGTCGCCTAGGCCAACATAATAGCGAAATTTGTCCTGTGATAATAATCGAACAATTCACATATGCAACAACGTAATCTACATAGTAAAATATATATATATATATATATATATATATATATATATATATATATATATATATATATATATATATATATATATATATGTATATATATATATATAATATATATATATATATATATATATATATATATGAATATAGATCTAAATACCGGGAGTACAAATATATATATATTTTATAGCATGCATAAAAGGTACAAGAGATAATTTCTGTTTATACATAAATGTGGTATGATTTAAAAATTTGAGAGTGTGTGTGTGTGTGTGTGTATGTCCAAAATGGTCTACGTTGGTTAACGGTTGCTGATTCGTGTTGGGCGGGGTCTCAGCGACCTGAGTAAGGATGTTACTTGACTTTTCGCTGACGCTGGGAGTCTTCTCATGCTTCCAAGGGGCGCGATGTTCTCGGTGGATTGGGGGGCGCGCTGTCTGGTCCCTGTTGGCTTGGGTATTCCTTCTCCTGCTGGAGGGGAGTATATGGTCCGATTCTTGTTGACGTTCAAGGTCGGCTTCTGAATAGCGATGCTCACTGCTTCCGTTATTAAGAGCGACCGTAGTTGTCTTCTCTGTGTACGACCTGGGTGCCTTCTATGAGCTCTTGTAGAGGTGGCTTCCTGTCGTGAACATCTATGTAATGTTGATGGAGGCCCCTTGATTTCTATGAGCCAGCAGACGTCTCCGAAGGGTCGTTGTAGTGTGCCCGATGTAGTTTTGGCTGTGAGGTTTACACACCTCCTCTGGACAAGTAAATTTGTAAACTACATTCCGTGCACATCTCCTTCGGTCCCCCCGGA
>NC_061090.1:34796226-34808726 GCF_015104395.2 Macrobrachium nipponense | reverse complement strand
TGGTTTTCCTTCTCTTACTGTTCTTCATTACCATTTTGTCTATCAGGAGCTGGTCTTTTCTACACTTCCTTCTGCAGCCTTTCTGTTGGTGGGGGATGGTGTTTGTCTCCTCTAGGTAGTTGTATAGCCTTTTGCTGATGATACTGTTAGTAACTTCCACATTATTGGTAGGCAGGTGATAGGCCTGTAGTTACTGGCTATATTTCCCTTACTCTTGTCTTTCTGGACTAAGGATGTTCTTCCTGTGGTCATCCATTTGGGCGCATGGTGATTTGTGATACAATGCTGGAGTTGTTCTGCTATTCTTGGGTGTAGGGCCTTGAAGATTTTGAGCCATTATTATCATTATTGTTGCAATAAAAGTTCGCACCACTCATACACGCACACACACACAGGAGACAATAAGCCCTTACAAAAGGAAATAAGTCAACCTGGAATGAATAATTAATTATTCAAGTGGTGCCATCTCCGTGTTAATTAGTTGAGACATTTTGACGTATTTTTTTCTTAATATCTGATATCCGGAGGATGGAAAGAGAATATTGAATAAAAGCAAGATTACGTTTATGCAAAGTAAGGAAATTTGAACTAAGAAGTCGGGCCTTTATATAAATTAAATGGTTTATGTATGAATAGCTAAGAAATTATGTAGGAAAGTATACTGAAAGAATAGATGGTCTCTTTACTGGGGGTTGTGTAAGGACTGAAATTCCACCGGGGATTAAATTAAATTATCATTTATTTATTTTTGATATGCTTGAAGAAGACCTTTATAAATACAGGTTTTATTGAAAATAATGACTATTTCAGCTGCGTTTGTTTTGTATAGAAGTTTCTTTATTCTTATTACTGACTCTTCTTCTTGTACTCAAATGGCTATTAAAAATTCCAAATTAGGGATTCATGTAAAAAAACATGGTATTTGTCAAATTGAATATATACGAAATGCAGTAAGATCTAATTTGTACTGCATTTTGTGTAATATATCAATTTGACAAGAATCGCGTTTTTTTACATGAATCCCCCATTTGGCGTTTTAATAGCCAATTTGAGTACAGCAGAAAAGAAAAGTCAGAAATAAGAAGAACAGTGAGACTATTATACAAATAAACGCGGCTGAAATAGGCATTATTTATTTTAACTCCTTTTTATTTCTATATATCAATGCTGAAACAGGGAGTAAGAGGTGGTAGGCAGACAGATGGAGTGAACAATCTAAGAGAGATATAGAAATCGTAGTTCATATGCAATTATTATTATCATTATTATTATTATTATTATTATCAGATGAAACCTATTCATATGGAAAAATCGCAACAAAGGGGCCATTGACTTTAAATTTAATCTTCCAAAGAACGTTATTTTCAACCTCCCCACTGCTAAAGACCCCACACTGCAGCAGTAACTGATCATGATACAGAGAACCAATGGTTTTTCATAGCTTTGGGCTAGGCGCGAACACGCGACATCGGAGCGGCATGCCGCGAGCTCGCTAGACCACCTACCAGTATGGTAATCCTTTTTATTTCCTAACCTAAACGCATCAGAATTCTCGTGTTTTTATTTAGTTCTCAAGTCTGTTGATCTCGGTAAAACTCAGAATAAAAACATCGGTGGAAGTCTGAAAAAGGAAAAGATTTAAGAGTCGGGATACAAAATACCAATTGAGGAACTAAAAGTTTGGGAGCACAGTTAAGGAATTCAATTAACTCCCCAGTTGTGGAATTCGACAAGGTGCGTTCCTGTGTGTTCTGTTGCTACTCCAGTTTACGATGCGAATTACGATTTTTTTTTCTTTTGTGGAATTAATAAAATAAACGATTATTTCGTTGATGCAAGATATATTATCTTTTTATGATAAAACACGATGATTTAATTTCAATGGAAGTTATGTTAATGTTTTATTATTAATAAGAAAAATGTTTAATTGATGCTAGTTATATAATAGTATTTTGTGTGATAATAAAAAATCTATTATCTAATTATGTAATTTACGAGGTTTTGATATATATATATATATATATATATATATATATATATATATATATATATATATATATATATATATATATATATATGTGTGTGTGTGTGTGTGTGTGTGTTTATATAACATATATATGTATACATATATATCATCAATATATATATTTATGTATACATATACATATATATATATATATATATATATATATATATATATATATATATATATATATATATATATATATATATTTGTTTCCGTGTCTGTCAATATTCACCATCCTACATCATTTTCGGAAATCATTAAAAGACCGGAAAACCGAAATCGCACCCATTAATATATGATTAACTTTAGAAGTTTAAAACATTTCGGGGCCAATGATCAGTGCTGTCAAGTTTGCTCAGATGAAAAAGCGTGACTTTCATCGTCATGGGAAATATAGGCTTGCTGATGAGAAAGACTCGCCACGAAATGAACCCGTTGCGTTTTAGTTTGTAATGCGATTCTGCATATTGCTTTTATTCCTCGATCAAGCGTTCATGTCTTTTATATTTTAACATTTCTGGTCGTGTAGACCTCAAGGTGATTGTGTAAATTGATTTTATTAATTGAATAAAGCGTTCATATCTTTTATATTTTAACATTTCAGTCGTCAAGATCTTAAAGTGATTATGTAAACTGATTTTGTTACTTGATAAAGCGTTCATATCTTTTACAATTTCTTGTGGTCTAGACCTTAAGGTGATTCTGTATATTGATTTTATTATTTGAATAGAGAGTTCATGTGTTTTACCATTTCTGGTCGTCTCGACCTTAAGGTCAACCTATATATTGATTTTATTCATTCATAAATAGTTCATGCTTTCTATTTCTGATCGTCTAGGTCTTAAAGTGATCCTGTATATTAATTTTATTCCTTCGCAAAGAGTTCATGCATTTTACTATTTCTGGTCGTCTAGACCTAAAGGTTTTAATAATGATAATATACCAAATGAAGGAGGTTTCTACATAAAAAAACAATAGAATCATTTAATTTCTTTGCCTTAAGGTTATTTTGGTCAAAACGTTTCAAAGAATCAGAAAAACGCGAAATAAATGATATGTCTGTGTCAATGAAATACCATTAAAAGTTATTCCTTTTTGCAGATTGCTTATAAACGTAAGGCCATAGATACAATATCGTTTCGTTAATATTGTGGATCGTAAGTCACACATGTTCGTGTCCATATATATATATTTTTTTATGCCCTGTGCCTTTCACGTCCACTCGTGTGGAAAGCTGCCACTGAAATTACTACTTTTTATCAGGCAATGGCTCTGTAGCGAGTGCTATTATATCCTGTAATTGGAATACAGATCAATGTGAAGTATTTGCATAAGACCCGAACTTGTTTTGAATATAAAGTGATTTTTTATGTGGACGTTTCAAGATTTTTATTTTTTTTTTATAGAAAGTTTGTTTAGTATTGTGAATACTCATTTAGGATTAGTTTATAGAAAAAATCAGTGAAGCTTAGATATAATGTTATAGTTTCTAGAAGTTCTATATTTCAATTTCTTTATCATCGATAACTGAGATATGCAAAGAAATTCTAAGACTTTTTTCCAAGTTACCCAATTAAAAAAAATATTACGTAAAACGCTTCTGGAAATTTTAGCAAAAAAAAAAAAATAAAATAAATAAATAAATAAAAAAATGACTCAAGCAGAGTTGAACAACTCTGGCTTCCTTTGTAGTATAATGTTTTTGTGCGTAGGTGATTAAGTTGTGTAGGGTTGGGTGTAACAGTGGGAGTGAGAGAGAGAAAGAGAGCGGAGGGAGAACTTAGTCTGGGGCTTTAGGTTTGAGTATTATGAATATGGAACCAAATGTGGTTTAAACGCTTCTCGCATGGTTCCTGTGCCCAATTTCCCTTGGAAATAATTTGAGACATTTCTTGTTTGTGCACATAAAAGAAATTATCTCTCTCTCTCTCTCTCTCTCTTTCTCTCTCTCTCTCTCTCTCTCTCTAGTAAATGCACACACACAATCACACAATCACACACAAATATATATATTATATATATATATATATATATATATATATTATATATATATATATACATATATATATATTATATATATATATATATATATTGTTATATTTTTACTTAACTTTTCGCAAATTTCTTGAGAGAGAGAGAGAGAGAGAGAGATTTCTTGTTCGTGCACATAAAAAGAAATTCTCTCTCTCTCTCTCTCTCTCTCTCCTTCTCTCTCTCTCTCTCTCTCTCTCTCTCTCTAACATATGCAAAATCACAAATATATATATATATATATATATATATATATATCCTATATATATCTATATATATATATATATATAAATTTTAATGTTTCTATCTCCTTTTTCGCAAATTTTCTTGAGAGAGAGAGAGAGAGAGTACAATGTCAAATTAGGGTAAATTTGCTGAAAGGAAACGTAATTTGAGCAACTTGTCACTCGCCCTCGTGAGATCTAATTGCTTCGTCTTTTTCGTTCGAGTCTAATTACCTGCCAAGGTACTTGCAATTGCCTCTTTCGAACCAGTGGGTTCACTCGGACATAATGCCTTTGCTATTTTCTTTATTTTTCCAACCCTTTTTGGTTTGTGTTTCTTCTCAGTTTGGTGTTTGATAGCCTTTATTTTTCTGACTTTTAGAATTTCCGTCAAAAGCTACGTCGAGTGTGGAGCTTAATTTCAAGAAATTTGTAGCAGAAGGCAATGGTAAATGTTAATAAACTGAGATTCTCTCTCTCTCTCTCTCTCTCTCTCTCTCTCTCTCTCTCTCTCTCTCTCTCTCTCTTTCTCTCGAAGTGTGCAACAGAAGACACTCTCTCCCTCTCTCTCGAAATGTGCAACAGAAGGCAGAAAGACATAGTGAATTGAAAGGATTCTCTCTCTCTCTCTCTCTCTCTCTCTCTCTCTCTCTCTCTCTCTCTCTCTCTGTTCAAATCAACTAAACCCAGTGAAACAATCTATCTACATTGAAATTTATATCTTTAATTTTTACACACAAATACATGTGAATATCAGATACGAAATATAATATAAAATGACACCAATAGTTTCAATACAATAACGACAATATCAGACAATTCTTCTCAAAATATAATTAGGTTATTTTTTGCAATTCAAGTTCATTAATATAAGTGTTTAAGTAATCGTTTCCTAATGTTTTGCAATCGAAAAAATACAGGAGATGGAGCAAAATAAACTGTTAACTTTGGCTGATGCACTTGTTGAGTTTACATTTTCATTCAAGAGAATCTTTCATCTTCAGTAATTATATTAATTGGATCGTTATCAGTAAAGCATATAACCAAAAATACTTTTATTTCGTATTTCATTTAAGAGAATCTTTAATATTCACTGCTTATATTTATTGGAACGTTATCAGTAAAGCAGATAACTAAAAATACTTCCATTTATCAAATCTCATTTAAGAGAATCTTTCTTCTTCAATAATTATATTTATTGGAACGCTATGAATAAAGCAGATAACAAAAAATACATTTATTTATTGTATCTCATTTCAAGAGAATCTTTAATACTCACTGATTATATCCACAGGAATACTAACCGTCAAGCAGACAGGGCAAAAATATCCTTATTTGCCAACGAAAATATTTGAGCTTCTCAGTCACTTTAGGAACGGAAATGTTCATGCAAAGTGAAAGCAGCCTTTCCGTCATCTGTAAATCACGACCTTAATCAACGAAAGTGGATATTTCAGTCTAATGGAGAATAATTCGAGACTCGTAAACCACAGGTATTAGACGGAACGCATCTCGTCGAAGTTGGCGCTCGAGAAATGTTCGTGAATATGGTGTAAATAGTCCTTCCTTTTAAATAGAGCCGATATGCGATATAAAACTCGTAAGGCCCATTTTAATACATTGGGGAATAAATGAATTTTTCTTCTCAGTGAAGAAATAGTCGATCATTTTCGGTATTTGGTGAAATATTGCTCCCTTGTAAGTCGAGACTGCAGCTGATATTTGCCTAATAAATATTTGATTCCTTTATACGCTAAGCAAGATATATTATCGCTCAAGTATTTGTCCACTTCCTTTTCTTCCCTTCTCTCTCTCTCTCTCTCTCTCTCTCTCTCTCCTCCAAGCGATAGAAGTAGGATATGCTTAGTATTTTTTTTAGTCTGGTACTTAACTTTTTAGTTATAGTCAAAGTTACAAACTAAGGCCATTTATAAAAAAATCTATCATGGTCACTTAAATTAGCATAATACACACACACACACACACACACACACACACACATATATATATATATATATATATATATATATATATATATATATATATATATATATGTATATATATATATATATATATATATATATATATATATATATATATATATATACATATATATATATATATATATATATATATATATATATATATATATATATATATATCTATATCTACACGGTTTTCACGATGCAATTCACTAATTATTATCGAAAATACTTGACAAGTTCCGGAAAAAAGGTGACATCAGTGAGCATTAATAACCAGTGACCTTACTTCGCTGATATCGGAAATTATGCAGTTCGGTGTAAATTAGGTTATGGAAATAAAGCTATTTAAACTGTATTGTTTCCGTCAGAAAATATTAATTAACTTCACGTGGATGACAATTTATAGTTGGTAATATTTATTTCATAATCTGTGTTGATATTGTGATGCTAATATATATATATATATATATATATATATATATATATATATTATATATATATATATATATATATATATATATATATATATATATATATATATATATATATATATATATATATATATATATATATATATATATATATATATGGTTTTTTATTTTGGCGTGAGTGGATATAATTTCCTATATTTTTCTGCCTCTCGTCCTCTCTCTCTCTCTCTCTCTCTCTCTCTCTCTCTCTACTCTCTCTCTCTCTCTCTCTCTCGCTGTCTCTCTCTCTCTCTCTTACAGATTTGTCAAATCGAATATTTAATTGTTAGAAAATATCCATCAATATATAAATATATGTATATATGTATGTATATATATATATATATATATATATATATATATATATGATATATATATATATATATATATATATATATATATATATATATACATATATATATATATATATATATATATATATATATATATATATATATATATATATATATATATATATATATATATATATATATATATATTATATATATACATACATATATACATATATTTATATATTGGATGGATTTTCTAAACAATTAAATGTTCGATGTGACAAACATCTGTAAGAGAGAGAGAGAGACAGCGAGACCTTACAGACCTTACAGACCTTACAATCTTGTTCGGTTGCCCCCAGGTCCCTCAGTGTGAGGCACATCTAATGTCTACCAGAGAGTTGCTAGTACATCTTCCGGTATATTTTGGCATCTTCCAATCTTGGATGGTCTGGGATGCAGTTTAGATATTTGTCGAGCTTATTCTTAAACACATCTACGCTCACTCTGATATATTCCTCAGATGAGCTGGCAACGCATTGAATAGACGCTGCATTATCGATGCTGGTGCGTAGGTGGATTATTGTCCTGTGTGCTTTCCTTATTTTTCCTGGTATAGTTTTGGGCACTATTAATCTACCTCTGCTTGCTCTTTCTGATATTTTTAGTTCCATGATATTTCTGCTATTCCTTCTATCTGTTTCCATGCCTTAATTATCATGTAGCGTTCTCTTCTCCTTTCTAGACTATATAATTTTAAGAATTGTAGTCTTCCCAGTAGTCTAGGTCCTTAACTTCTTCTATTCTAGCTGTAAGGACCTTTGTACACTCTCTATTGTGCAATATCCTTTTGATAGTGTGGGTACCATATCATATTGCAATATTCAAGTGGACTACGAACATATGTTTATAGCATAATCATGTGTTCAGCTTTTCTTGTTTTGAAGTGCCGTAACAACATTCCCTCATTTTTGCTTTACATTTTGCCAACAGAGTTGCTATTTGATCATTGCATAACATGTTCTATTCATCATCACACCAAGGTCTTTAACTGCTTCCTTATTTGTGATGGTCTCATTATTAGGTCCCTTATATGCATATAGCTTTCTTTCTCTGTCTCCATAATTTATTGATTCAAATTTATCAGAGTTAAATACCATCCTATTTACCTCTGCCCAATCATATACTTTGTTAAGGTCTCTTTGTAGAGCGTTCCTATCTTCATCACAAGTAATTTCTCTACTTATTCTTGTGTCATCTGCGAAACTACTCACTACGAATCCTTAAGATTATTGTCTATGTCTTCAATAATAATAACAAAACAGTATTGCAGCTAACACCGTACCCTGCGGCACACCGGATATTACCTTGGCTTCATCCGATTTCTCGTCGTTTGCAATAACTATCTGTTTTCTGTTGTGTAAAAATTCTTTTAACCATCTTCCTACTTTATCCACGATATTGTGTTTTCTAATTTTCTTCGCTAATATATTATGGTTCTACTTTATCAAAAGCTTTTGCAAAGTCTAAATAAACCACATCTGTTTCATTTCCGCTTTTCATATTTTTTGAATAATGTTCTCACGGTGGACTAACAGTTGGGTTTGTGTACTTTTTTCCGGGTACGAAACCATGTTGTCCTTTATTAAACAAATTATATTTTATTAAACGTTTCATAATATTTTTCTTCATTACCCTTTCATACACTTTCATAATATGTGATGTTAGACTCACAGGCCTATAATTACTTGCCTCTAGTCTTGATCCACTTTTGAAAGTAGGGGTAATATATGCTAATTTGTGCTCATCATATATCTTGCCTGTATCTACACTTGTCTTAATAATATTGCAAGTGGCTTTGCGATAGAATGAACTACTTTCTTTAACAAAATAGCAGGAATTCCATCAGGCCCTGCAGCAGCTCCATTTTAATTTCATTAATAGCCTGCACAATATCAGCTTCATTAATATCTATGTCGGCTAAATATTCACTATTTTCATCCCTTACTTCTATATCATTATCTTCATTATCTATTCTAGGGGTGAATTCCTCTCTTATATCGTTCTGCCAGTATGTTGCAAATTTCCTTTTTTTCATTCGTTAATCTCCCTTCAATTCTCAGAGGGCCTATTTCTATTCTTCTTTTATTCATCTTCTTCGCCATATGGAGTATAATAGTTTGGGGTTTTGCTTGATATTTAATAGGGTTTTTTCTTCCAAGTCCGTTTTTCATTTTCTTTGATTGTATAATCTTTTTGGTTCTGCATTTCTATCTTACTTTTTAGTTCTATAACTTTCCATGCATTTTTTTCTTTTGCAAGACCTTTTTCCACTTTCTGATTTTCTGGAACAAGATCCTTCTGTCTCTTGGTATGCATGAATGATGTTTACTTTTCTTCTTCGGTATATATTTTTCCACTATTTCTCCAAATATTTTATATAATATCTCCGTATTTACCCATTATGTCATCACTTAATGCAAAATATTCCCATCCAATCTTTGTTTAATTCTTCCATTAATTTCTGACCATTTTATATTTTTACTGTAGAAGTTGTATTTTCCATATCCTTCCCACTTTTTCATTTCTTGCTTATCTCTATTTTCACTTGCTTTGGAATGAACTGTTAATTCTATGACATTATGGTCTGAAATACTCGCATTATAAACTATTATTTCTTTAACATAATTCATCCGTTCACAAATACTAGGTCTAAAGTATTTTCCTTTCTTGTTGGCAGGTGATTTATTTGTTGAATGTTGTATTCTAGTAGCATATCTAATAGCTTTTCAAATTGCCTCTTATCTTCTGCATACTATTACTCTCTTTTTTATATGTATAAGTACAACCACAATCTCCTATTCGTTCTTTCCATTCTACGAAAGGAAAGTTTGAAGTCACCCCAGATAGGAGAATAGTCCAGTCCTTGTGATTTCTACATATATCATCCAATTTTTCAATTATTAAGTCAAACTCTTTTAGTATTAGGAGGTCTATATATTACTATGTTCATCAATTTTTCAGATTCAAATTCTACCGCATTAGTTCACATTCTGAGTTACTATATTTCTCATATATTTTTCCTTGTTTTTTGTCTTTCCCATATATTGCGGTTCCCCTTAATTCCTATTTTTCTATCTGATCTATAAGTTTGGAACCCTTTATTTGATCATCATTCCCAGTCTCTGGGAATACCAGGTTTGTTTCCACTTATATTCATTATATCTATTTTCTTTTCATTTTGGTTAGTTGGGTTCGTTCTAAGTAAGTACTCTATTTTTCTTTTTGAGTTACTCGTAACTAAACCCTGGCGCATTCATCACTATGATGGTTTGCGTGTTTCTCCTTCATTTAATACTGGTAGTAATAAGATTTTCCCATGTCTCTTTCCTGTTCTGGTATGTTGTTCTTTTTTTCATTTCCAGAAATTCTGACATTAAAAAATCCAACTTTTTCCATAATATTGATCTTCTTCAATCATAATTATTAATTTTGTGTCTGAATCTGCAATTTCTCCGTTTCTGCAATATCCTAAAATTGCATAAATAAATACAGTTATTATCATCTTGAGTAGAATTTCGGAGCTGATGCTTTGAAATTTTTTGCTGACACCTCTGCATATCTCATTGGTGGTTTGCTTTTCTCTTTTACCTGATATTCTTGATTTCTCTCTTTATTTGTTTCTTTCTTATTTTGGATTTTATTACTTGTTGGTTATTTATTTGATTATGATTCATGGCTACAGGGTGGCATATATTTGCATTTTTTGTCGAACTTACATCCTTTTCCTTCTTTAGGTTTTACATATTTTTGATGCAGATCTCTGCAATCATCCCCATATCCATCTAAGTATGCACATTTACCATATATTCATAGTTTTGACATATCTTAGGATGTTTGTAGTAACATCTTTCTCCAAATCTGCAATTCCCTCTTTCAAAAGGTTGGCAGATTTTGTCTTTCTTTCTTGTCTATTTTTTGCTTTTCTTTCCCGTCATTGTATAGATCTGGGTAGAGCCTCTTCGGGATTTGCTTTTCTGTTGTCATATCGTAATTTATTTCTTCGTAGGTATGCTGCTTTATTGCCTCATATGTAGTATCAATGAGTATCTCTGCATCCATACTTTTATCTTGTTCTTTGTTTTCCTTATTTTTTTTCTGTCATTTCATTTTTGTTACTTCTCTTCCGTTTTCCTCTTCTTCTTTTTCTTCTTCTTCTTCCTCGTTCCTCTTCTTCTTCATCCTCAACTATTTGTACATTCAATCTTGATTTAATAACATTGTCTATCCATGATAGACATGTTGAACAAAAAATTCTTGTATCTTTTCTCAAATCTTGTATTACCTCAGCACACTGTGGATGGGTCGGAATGTTGCATGCAGCACATTTTCTGATTAGGTTTTGTGGATTGACTATGCTATACCAAACCTTACCACAGTTTGCATGCTTTTGGCATTCTTTTCCTAATGCATCAATTAGGATATTCACAAGATTCACCTTATTCATTTTCTTTGTCGGAATATGTTGGTTTATGTATATTTTCTTTATGAGTCTCTTGACCACTTGGATTTTATTTGGAACTTCTTCAATTATTTTTAAGATGTTTTCATTAGATTTGTTCCAGTTTGAAGGATTATATCCTTCTAATATATCTATGAATGCTTTTGTATCTTTTTGGTTAGGACTGTTGCTGATTTCATAGATGAGATGCCAGTTCCCTTCCTGCTACCTCATCGTATTGCGAATTTGCTAAACACGCCAAATTACGCCACCTCTTCCCGCAGTTGGAACTTACTGCCATCTTGTTCTGATTTATAGTATTACACTTGATAAACTAACTTAGAAGAACGCTTTATCCTACTATTTTCACACTAATCTTATCACCGATAGTTCACGAACACTTCTAGATATTTCTCAAATTCTAGTCGTATGTTAAACTTGTGATATCTGTTGATTATTGTGACTTCACGCGGGTACGTCTCACCAAGCAAGATGGCTACTACGAGAGAGAGAGAGAGAGAGAACAGCGAGAGAGAAAGAGAGGATAGAGAGAGAGAGAGAGAGAGAGAGAGCAGAAAAATATAGGAAATTATATCCACTCACGCCAAATAGAAAAACCATTCGGCTCCATTAAAGTGTAGCGAAGAGAGAAATTTGATAAATGATGACAAAAAGCGATGGCGAAAGATTTCGTCTTAAGTGATTGCGTTTGAGAGAGAGAGAGAGAGAGAGAGAGAGAGGAGAGAGAGAGAGAGAGAGAATGCAACTGAAACATATCACATCGCTTCGATGAGGCAGCCAAATAAGTTTGATGATTCTTCGTTGGACGCCAACGAGAAAATAAACAAATCCGTTTTCAGTCTCGATTTCCCTCGTTTATGAATGAAGAATATAATGATTATTATTCGTCTCGGTTTTCGAAATCATGTCTCTCGTGTCTGATTGATGCTGGCTTGTTTTTCAGCAGAAA